>NC_048601.1:91926262-92156262 GCF_003668045.3 Cricetulus griseus | reverse complement strand
CAGGACATTAAACTTTAGTAGGCTGGGCTTTAGACCTTAACACCCTGTAAAAAGGTTTAAGTAAGTGTTTGGGAAAGGTAGACGCTTTCAAGAATGTGTTAAACGGTCAGGAGGTAAAATGACAGCCTCAGGACTGGCTTGTAAGAAACAAGAGCAAAATGGAAGCCACCACAACAGTCTATCCATGTGGGGCGTGGCAGCACAGCCGGACACTGGCTCGCTCCTCACCAGTTATCTGTCCACAGGGGCATTTGTGCTTTCACAAACACTTTTCTGGAGCAGAAAGCGTCCCTAAGTGAAGTTTTAGATCATTTTTCCCAAGAAGCCTTTAGTCATATGCATGGGTTTAAACTGAGTCAACTGATAAGTAGACATCTTACATTTAAGAACACAATTTCGGGGTTGGAGAGATGGCTCAGAGGTTAAGAACACTGACTGCTCTTCCAGAGGTCCTGAGTTCAATTCCCAGCAACAACATGGTGGCTCACAACCATCCGTTATGAGATCTGCCCTCTTCTGGTGTGCAGACATACATGGAAGCAGAAATGCTGTATACAAACCAGGCTTTGGTGGTGCACGTCTTTAATCCCAGCACTCAGGAGGCAGAGGCAGGCAGATCTCGAGACCAGCCTGGTCTCCAGAGCAAGTGCCAGGATAGACTCCAAAAAAAAAAGTATCATAATAAATAAATCTTTAAAATTTATATATATATAATATATATATATATATATATATATATATATATAATCTCCAAGACAAGCATTTGAGACTCTAAATTTCTTGTCTAGTGACTGAACATCACGTGTCATTTAGGTAGGGTTTTTAAGTACTGGACCTTGAGATGGTTTTAAATATAAAGATTTTGTTGTTGTTGTTGTTTTAGAAAATTATCACTGAATTTTCAAAAAAAAAAAAAAAAGCTCAGTATATACTTCACGAGCATGTGAGCCGAGCACTGGTGGCACACACCTTAATCCCAGCACTCTGGAGGCAGATCTCTGTGAGTTCGAGGCCAGCCTGGTCTACCTAGTTCCAAGACAGGCGCCAAAACAATACTGAGAAACCCTGTCTCGAAAAAAAAAAAAAACCAAAAAAACAAAAAGAAAACAGACAAACAAACAAAAAGAGCATGTGAACTCGGATATTGTTATGAAACTGAACAATACAAGCAGGAAATTTTGACTTACTTACAGCAAGCAAATCGACCCATCTTAAGATTCCAATGATTCTAAACCAGGGTCTATGGAACCTGGAATGCTCCCTTCTCTTACAGAAACTTCAAATTATCTCATCAGTATGAACAGCCAGCAGAACTTTGCATTTAAAGTGACCACCAATTACAACAAAGGTTACAGATATATTACAACAAAGGTTACAGATATGTGGATGTTCTTCTCAAGCACACAAATCTGCCTTCCTATTTGAATAAAATTACTTAGTAAAATGTTAATGTTTCTCTTTCAAAGTTTTTGTTGTTGTTGTTGTTGTTTTGTTTTTCAAGACAGAGTTTCCCTGTATAGCCTTGGCTGTCCTGGAACTCACTCTGTAGACCAGGCTGGTCTCAAACTCACAGGGATCTGCCTGCCTCCCCAGTGCTGGGATTAAAGGCTCACACCAACACCACCCAGCTAGAAACTTGTTTTTAAAACATTACATATTGATACAAAACCACAAAGTTACCCTAGTCAAAGTAAAATGTTAAATCAACTGGATCTATATTTCACCACCCCCACATACACATTTTTGGTTTGGGGTCTACATAATTAAACAATTAGTAGCCACCAGTAATACAACTCATGGGTAAAAACACTAGTCACACAAACCTGGGGACCTGAGTTCAAATTCCAGAATACAAGTAAATTCGGAAGGATCCAACCCTAGGAGGCCAGGAGGCACTTATGGCACAGGGACCCAACACAAAATAATGAATGAATAGTTAAAAAACAGCTCATAAAATGCTGAGAGTTTAAAATGAACTCAATGTTTAATGTTAAAAGACATGCAACTAATCTTGGACAGACTAAAGCATTAAATTACTACCTATGATTCCACCATGAGGTTTCTAATTACATTTAATTACAAATTTTATTTGAGAACTGTTAAACAAGTCCATAAATTCAGAATCACTCAGACCAAGGTGCACTGAATGAACATTTTGATCTTCCGTCTGGAAGATCACTGTTTCAAAATTTGTTATTTACATTCATTTGAAAATCAAGAGCATGGGGCAGTCAAGATGATCAGTAAGCAAAGGCTCTTGTCATTCAACCCTGGCAACCTGAGTCCAGCCTTTAGAACCGACGGGGAGACCCAGCTTCACAAAGCTGACCTCTGACCTCTACATGTACACCTGGGCATTCACATACATCATACACACATCGCAAATGAAAAGAAAGGATACTACTAATACTTTAAGACTCACAGTTTTTTTCTTTAAAATCACGACTTCATTTAAACTTAGAAGTCAAATTTTAGTATTTTCAGCTTATAGCTCTTTCTGGAAAAAAAATCATAAAATTTTCTAACAAACTAGACATTTAAGCATTAAACAGCAGAATCAGCACCCAAAAGTAAGTTTGAAAATAGCATTAAAAAAAAGTCTGGGAATGCTTGCACACATCTTTAATCCCAGCACTCGGGAGGTAGAAACATGGATATCTGAGCGTTCAAGCACAGTCTGGTCTACACAGAGAGTTAGTTCTCGGACATCTCCCTTTACACAACAGAGACCCAGAGGGGCTGCAATAATGGCGCAATGATTAACAGCACTTACTTCCTTACAAAGGAACAGAGTGCAGTTCCCATGGCGGGTGTTTCACAACCTCTTATAACTCCTGTTCCAGGACATTCAAGACACTCTTCTGGCCTCTGCAGGCACCAATACCAACATATATAATGCACAGACATAAGCAAACTAAACATGAGAGACAGAGACATAGAAAGACAGAGAGAGACAGAAACAGAGACAGAGACGGACAGAGAGAGAGAGAGGGACAGAGACAGAGACGAGACAGAGACAGAAACAGAGAGACACGCACAGAGAGACACAGGGAGAGAGGGAGAGAGAGAGAGAGAGAGAGAGAGAGAGAGAGAGAGAGAGAGAGAGAGAGAGAGAGAACGATAGTAGCCTGGGTAAAGTATTTGCCATGTGAGCATAAACACCTGAGGTCAGGCCCTGAGAAGCAGTATGGCCAGCCATGGTAGTTCATGCCCATGAACCCAGCACTCCTACAGAAATAGGTGAACCCTGGGATGCTCACAGGCCAGCAGGCTTGTCCTACACAATGCCAAACAAGATGGAAGGCAAGGACCACACTCAAGAGTGTCCTCTGACATCCATGTATTTCCATACTGTGCACACATACACAGAAAAAAAGAAAAGAAAAGAGAAGAAAAGAAAAAATACCAGGGCTTGGCTGGAGAGATGACTCAGTAATTAAGAAAACATACTGTTGTTGCTCAGGACCCAGGTCGGGTTCCCTGCACCCTATGGTAGCTTACAACTGTAACTCCAGTTCCAAAGGATCCGACGCTTGCTTCTGATTCCCTCGGGCATGGCAAGCACATGGTTCACGGACATACATGAAGGCAAAAACACCCAGACTCATAAAATAAAAATAAATAAGTCTTTTTAAAACAAAGGTGTAGTGATATGTTATTTATGATTTATTAAAGCTTGACTGAGGATTCAGAAAAGCAAAGTCAGCCTCAAGTTATAGAGATCAGGCAGTGGTGATACACACCTTTAATCCCAGCAGCCGGAAGCTAGGAGGTAGTGGTGGTATAGCCTTTAATTCTAGGACTCAGAATTAAGAGGTAGACGGATCTCTTCTAGTCCAAGGCCACCCGGATCTACACAAGATTGAATCAGTCTAAAAGAGAATTATAGCTCACACCTTTAACCCCAGCACTAGAGGGGTATAAAACACAGGAGCAAGTATTCAGTATAGACATTCGTTCTCCAGCCACACTGAGGAGAGGCAGCAGTTTGAGACTTGGTGGAGAGCTCATGTGTGTGGATCAATACTCTTTCAGCCTGAGCTAGAGGTGAGAGCTAGTGGTCAGTTGCTTTGCTTCCCTGATCTTCAGCTTGAACCCCAAAATCAGTCCCTGAGTTATTTATTTTTCATGTTACACAAAGAAAAAATGTCTGGAGTGGTTGGTGGTGCACATCTTTAATCTCATCACTGAAATTGGAGAAATATCTTGAAAGTCACGGCTATGATTGCCAAAGGAGAAACCCATTTCCTAAGAAAATGTCTTCCAGCCGGGCGGTGATGGCTCATGTCTTTAATTCCAGCACTCAGGAGGCAGAGGGAGACAGATCTCTGTGAGTTCGAGCACAGCCTGGTCTACAGAGTGAGTTCCAGGACAGGCTCCAAAGCTACACAGAAAAACCCTGTCTTGAAAAGCAAAAAAAAAAAAAAAAAAAAAAAAAAAAAAAAAAAAAAAAAAAGAAAAAAGGAAAGAAAGAAGTGTCCTCCCTGACAGGAACAACACTGGTTATTTTCTGAATTTAGCTGACAGCTACGCAGGGATAGGAAGGCTGGCTAAGACACAGCAATAGCTGCACCTTCAATTTTGGTTATGAAATTCACCTCCACAATCTTCAGCTTCAAATCATTGAAACTGTCAAAGCAATATAAACCCTGAGAGCCTAACAATACTAACGGAGGGACCGTGGGCTGTCCATTTCCCTATGCCCGGAGGCTTCAGTCTGTTGAACTTGAAGCCTGACTGAGTGCCCAAATGTCCAAGCCTACTACATTTTGTTCACTCACACTTTTGTTTTGTTGAAGTTTTTTATGTCTGTCTTGGCGACTGTTCTATTGCTGTGAAAAGGCACCACGACCAAGGCACTTATTGCAGAGCACATTTAACTGGAGGCTTTTTACAGTCTCAGAGGGTGAATTCGAACCCATTACCATCATGGTGATGGGTAGGCAGGCGCTGGAGGAGTAGCTGAGAACAACCTGATCCTCAGCAGGAAACAGAGAAAGCTAACTGTGGATCGCATGGGCTCTGTGACCTCAAAGCCCACCCCTGTGATGCACATCTTCCAAAAAATGCCACACCTCCTGGTCCTTCCCAGGCCTGTGACCAAGCATTCAATATATGAGCCTATGGGGGCCATTCTCATTCAAACCACCGCACTGGGTCCCGTGTTTGGGGTTTTTTGTTGTTGTTTCTTTTTGCTTTGCTTTTTTTGCCTACATGTATCCATGTACACCTTGTGTGTGACTGGTATCCAAGGTCAGAAGAGGGCTTCAGATCTCCAAGAACTGGAATTACAGACATGAGCATATGAGCTATGAGCATATGAGCTATAGAAATACAGCTATGAGCTGCTATGTGGGTGCTGGGAACCAAAACTGGGTCCTATGAAACAGCAGTAAATTCTCTTAACACAGAGCCACAGCTCCAGTCTCACACTTGAGTTCTTTTTAATTAGTCTAAATATTTGGGGGGGGGCAGCATTTCGAGACAGGGTTTCTCTGTGGCTTTGGAGGCTGTCCTGGAACTCGCTCTTGTAGACCAGGCTGGTCTCCTGAACTCACAGAGATCCGCCTGCCTCTGCCTCCCAAGTGCTGGGTTTTAAAGGCGTGAGCCACCAACGCCCAGCTTAGTCTAAATATTTTTATGCATTTAGATTTTTTTCCTTTTGTGTTTATTGTTTTACATTTCTGTCCTCCACATCTGTTTTTTGTACGAAATCCCCTACCAGGCACTTGCTCTTGCATCTGCCACTATGGTGTAAATGCACGTTCACAAAGAACACCAATCCAAGCACTGTCAAAGTGCGCATTAGAGTGGAGTAGTAATTCCCAAAGTACAGCCTGCTCGTCTCTGGGTTTGCTGAGATGCTTCCAGGGGCCCGAGCAGTCAACACTATCATTATGATATTACTAGGATACCACGCTGCCCCTTTCAGTGTGCTGACGTCTGTATTGACGGTGCGGCGCGGCATGAAGCAAAGCAGGGGCTCTCCACTGTCTAGTCCCTCTATGGCTCACTGGCACCCTCGATAAAAAACTAGGTGTGTTCTGTCTTATTGTGGCCTTAATAAAAAAAAGAAAAAAAAAAAAGTGGTGAAAATAAGTGTTAGCCCGTCTCAATCTTTAGCACACATCCTTTTATTCATCTCTGAACTTAGAACAGAGGTACACACAAAGTGCTTCAGCTATCTGCTGTGGCTGTCTATACTACACAGAGGCCAGGCAACTTGCTTGAGGCACCATGTGGACTAGTCTTATTTTTTTCTCTGTGACAGAGCTTTACTCTCTGGCTCAGAGCTGGCCTAGAACTCCAAGTTCTGAGTGCTGGGATCACAATGATACACCACCAAGCCTGGGTCAGTCTCTCCTCAGACAGCATCAGGTCTACCTGAAGACACTTTAGGAAATCTGTGGCTATTTATGCTTGGGTGTCTGGTAGACAGTCGCCAAAAAGAATCAGGTGAACACATTACTTAGAAAATGGTTTTTCCTCACATATTTATTTCCAAATGATCAAATTTGAGCTTTAAGTCAAAATTGGAATTTTGAAAAACTTATACCTATTACCATGACTTCAATTAGTTCCTCATTATTCACAGATAAATATCCACTCAAAACACACGGGAAAGCATTGGACCTGAATGTCATTGTGCCCAGAGTTCACCGACATTTCAGATTTCAGTCAGCAACCTTTCTGGATAATCTAAACCGTGCCTGTTAACATGATTGGCCGGGGGGGGGGGGGGGGCGCGGGGCTGGAGAGATGGCTCAGTGGTTAATTAAGAACACATATTGCTCTTCTGGAGGACCTGGGTTTGGTTCCAGCACCCACACAGTGGTTCACAACCATCTGTAACTCTAGTTCTAAGGGATCCAAAACCTCTTCTGAACTCCATGGGCACCATGCATATGTCTGGTGTACATACAAACATGCAGGCAAAACACGTAAGTGCTCTTAATTAAAAAAATAAAATGTGAAGCCTGGTGATGGGGGCACCTGCCTTTAATTCCAATATTTGGGAGGCAGAGGCAAGTGGAACTGAGTTCAAGGCCAGCCTGGTTTACAGAGTGAGTTCCAGGACAACCAGAGCTACACAGAAACCCTGCCTTGAAAAACCAAATTGAAAACAAAACAAAACAAATGAGTATGGCAGTTTGAAAGAGAATGGTCCCCTATAGGCTCATGTTTAAATGCTTGGTCCCCAATTAGTGGGGCTGTTGGGGAAGGATTTGGCGGTGTGGCCTTATTGGAGGCGGTGTGGCAGTTTCAAAAGCCCACTCCAGGCCCAATGCTCTCTGCGACTGCTGCCTATGGATCAGGACATAAAGTTCTCAGTTATTGCTCCAGCACCATGTCTGCCTGTGTTCCACCACTCTCTGCCATGATTGTAAAGCCCTCTGAAACTAACCCCGCAATTAAATGCTGTTTTCTAAAAGGTGCTGCCTTAGTTAGGGTCTCTATTGCTGCAGTGAACCAAAAGCAAGTTGGGGAAGAAAGGATTTATTTGGCTTACACTTCTATATTATAATCCATGGTCAAAGGAAGGAAGGTCTATCACTGAACAGAGTAGGATCCTGGAGGCAGGAGCTGATGAAGAGGTCACAGAGGGGTGCTGCTCACTGACTTGCTCCCCACAGCTTCCTCAGCCTGCTTTCCTATAGAACCCAGAACCACCAGCCCACAGGTGTCTCCACCCACCATCAATCACTAAGAAAAGGCACTATAGCTTTGCCTACAGCCGGGTCTTATGGAGACATTTTCTCAATCAAGGTTCCCTCCTTTCACATAACTCTTGCTTGTGTGCAGCTGACATAAAACTATCCAGCATCGGTGCCTTGGTCACGATGTCTCTTCACAGCAACAGAACTACAATTAAGAAAGAAGCTGGGCCGGGCATTGGTGGCACACGCCTTTAATCCCAGCACTCGGGAGGCAGAGGCAGACGGATCTCTGTGAGTTCGAGACCAGCCTGGTCTCCAGAGCGAGTGCCATGATAGGCTCCAAAGCTACACAGAGAAACCCTGTCAAGAACGAAAGAAAGAAAGAAAGAAGAGAGAGAGAGAGAGAGAGAGAGAGAGAGAGAGAGAGAGAGAGAGAGGAAGGAAGGAAGGAAGGAAGGAAGGAAGGAAGGAAGGAAGGAAAGAAAGAAAGAAAGAAAGAAAGAAAGAAAGAAAGAAAGAAGCTGGAACCAGGACTGGGGCATTGCTGTGACAGACCTGACCATCAGCTTGATGGCAGAATGTGGAAGACTCTTTAAGTAGGGCTTCATGGGCCATCCTAGGAGATGTTTGGAAGACAGCAGTGCTGAAAGCAATGTGGGTCCACCTCAAGGTGTCAGAGGGGACGAGCACTGGCAGCTGGCCACGCCTGTTACATCTTAGCAAAGAATGTGGCTGTTTTTTGCCCTTGTCCAAAACTTTTGAAAATTCTGAAATCTAAAGGTTTTTTTTGTTTGTTTTCATTTTGTTTGTTGACTATTGAAATCACAGTTCAAAGACTCAGGTTTTGGAATTTCCAAATTAGGAATGCTTAAAAGGTTCATACAAATATCCCCAAATCCCCCAACTCCCAGATCTGATATACTTCTGGTCCTCAGTATTTTAGGTAACTTATCTGTTAACAACCTGCACTGCCAAATGGAGCACATGCTGCCATCTGCCAGCGTGCACCCTAGCTGTACGGGCACCACTTCCTCCACACTCCTGCCAACACCAGATACTTAGTCTTGCTCCTTTTTCTCCAAGTGGGTAAGACAGAAAATGCCACTATAACTAGCGTTCCCTAGCTAGTAAGATTGGTGTCCGCTCTCTCTATATATATGCATATCCAATATTCTACAAAGAAACTTAAAACATCCTATGTCGCTATACATGTCCAAGACACAAACAACAGGATTGTGAAGGGTTGCTTCTCTATCTCCATGTGGTAAGTTCACAAGCATTCTTTCACCAACTCCAAGTAGACATCAGTTAACCCAAGAAGTCCTCTACTGACATCACTGACTGCTAACACGCTGTGCATCAGTGTCACTGCCCCTTTTTATAGACACCAAAACCAGTAAAAACTGGAGACAAAATTCCATCAGTCTGCTGAGGACCACAGAGCTACTAGCAAGGACCCCTAAAAGCAGTTTGCCCAGCTCCAACCAAGATGACCCTGGCCCTCCTCCCTGAGCTGAGCTGCGGTCCCTCAGTTCACTGTTATTATGTGTACATACAAGGACCAGTCATGTTTTTCTTTAAAGGCTCATTACATTATTTGTAGTGTCTTTAATAAAAATCAAATAATACCCGGAATTTTAATCATCACTAGTGACAACTGTCTTGCCATAACCAATGTTAATAACATGAGCACAGTCATCCTTATTACAGGCCTGGTAGCCATAATCATACCTTACTCTAATTACCCTATCAGAAAGTTACCCTAGAATGGCTATGAAAGCCATGGAATGTTATGAGGCACAGCCATTCCCATGAGGCATGAAAGAGGCAAAAGCAGCTCAACAGGCTCTCGGGGGAACAGATCCCAAAACTGAACCAGACATTAAGCCTTCTACTATAACCCCAAATCACCATTAACCAACAGCATTAACTAAACTGAGAGCCACTGAGGTTACATATGTGAAGTCACTCGGAGACAGACACCATAGTTCCACCTACCCTCTTCCAAGCCTGAGTCAAGGTCATCCTCCTTACATCTTAACAGTTTGCACGTTGTCTCCCCACTGCTGCAGGCATGCACACACAGACACACACAGACACACACACACACACACAGAGACACACAGACACAGAGACACACAGACACAGAGACACACAGACAGGCACACAGGCACACAGACACACACACACAGATACACAGACACACAGACACACAGACACACAGACACACAGAGACACACAGACACACAGAGACACACAGACACACAGACACACACAGACACAGACACACAGACACAGACACACAGACACAGACACACAGACACACACAGACACACAGAGACACACAGACACAGAGACACACAGACACAGACAGGCACACAGACACACACACACAGATACACAGACACACAGACACACAGATACACAGACACACAGAGACACACAGACACACAGAGACACACAGACACACAGAGACACAGACACACACAGACACACACACAGACACACAGACACAGACACACACACACACACACACACACACACACACAGACACACACACACACAGACACACACACACACAGACACACACACACACACACACACACACACACACAAACCAGGATATTGCACACTTAAATGCCTTGGGTCATGCTGTCCCCTTTGTCCCATTCCTGGGTGGCCCAGTTTCTGCTGCTCTTCACATCCTTCCCTAGGGCACATGACATATTACAACTTACAGGAATGTCAGTCTACTTTTAAGATCCCTCTTACAACAAACCATTAAAGCTACTAAATAAAAACTGGGGGGGGGGGGGTGCAGGGGTGGAGAGATGGCTCCAGGGTTACGGGC
This sequence comes from Cricetulus griseus, assembly GCF_003668045.3. Classification (NCBI taxonomy): domain Eukaryota; kingdom Metazoa; phylum Chordata; class Mammalia; order Rodentia; family Cricetidae; genus Cricetulus; species Cricetulus griseus. The sequence continues at coordinate 92,145,753 of NC_048601.1, read as the reverse complement.
ACCTGCTGCTCTCAAGGGAACACACCAGTCAGGAAGCTCACAGCTGTTCTAACTCCAGGTCCAGGGGATCTGATGCCTCTGATCTCCACAGGCAACTATATTCACCTATACATACCCATATGGAGAGACACACACCTATATGTAACTAGAAATAATAAAAACAAATCTCGAGCCAGCAGTGGTGGCGCACGCCTTTAATCCCAGAACTTGGGAGGCAGAGGCAGGCAGATCTCTGAGTTTAAGGCCAGTCTGGTTATAGAGCGAGTTCCAGGATAGTCAGGGCTATACAGAGAAACCCTGTCTCAAAAAAACAAAAAGAAAGAAAGAGAGAAAGAGAGAAAGAGAGAAAGAAAGAAAGAAAGAAAGAAAGAAAGAAAGAAAGAAAGAAAGAAAGAAAGGAACACTTTGAAAAAATTATAAATAAACATCACCCAAGCAATTTAGCTGTAACAAAATGGGAACGACTGTAGTGTAGGTACTTCTCTTCAGACAAGGGTGTATTCTTTCTAACCCATGAAATGGAAACAGAACCAACCATTTTGCTGGTGTTCTGTCTGTGCGTGGTCAGAACAACTCACTTCTGAAATCAAAAAACATAGAAATAAGCCAGGCATAGTGGCACACTTTGTTTGGGCTAAGCCTCAGTTCAAAGCCAGCCTGGGTTACACACTGAGACTCTATCCCCACCTCCATCCTCCAAAAATGAAAGGAAGGAGAGAAAGAGACACGGAAGACACAATATCATATACACGAAGTATAGAAATTAAAACACCCCAAGGGGTGCTGGAGAGATGGCTCAGTGGTTAAGAGCACTGGATGCTCTTCCAGAGGTCCTGGGTTCAATTCCCAGCACCTGCATGGTAGCTCATAAATATCTATAAGGGATCCAATGCCATCTTCTGGTGTGCAGACAATACATCCATATACATAAAATATTATAAATCAACAAACACTCAAGGGCTAGCGAAATGTCTCACCAGGTAAACATGAGTGTCTTTTTTTTTTAAACATTTTATTTATTATGTATACAACATTCTGCTTCCATGTATATGTGCACACCAGAAGAGGGCACCAGATCTCATAACGAATGGTTGTGAGCCACCATGTGGTTGCTGGGAATTGAACTCAGGACCTCTGGAAGAGCAGCTGGTGTTCTTAACCTTTGAGCCATCTCTCCAGCGCCAACATGAGTGTCTTTAACTCCACAAAGCCATCCTCTGGCCACCACACATGTGCTGTAGCATACACACATCATACATACAATAAAATAAAAAAATTTAAACTTCTGCCAAAATTAATCTGCCAAAAAAAAAAAAAAGTCTACATTTGTATAAAGCGTGCCAAGCTTAGAAGGGGGAGAGGGATACCTGGAAAAATGGCTTAGTGGTTAAGAGTGATTGCTGCTCTTCCAGAGGGCCTCAGTTTTATCCCTACCACCTATATTAGGAGGCTCACAACCATTTGTAACTGCAGTTATTGGGGATCCAACACCCTCTTCTGGTCTCTGTGGGTACCTAACATAGGTGGCATACACTCACACACACACATACATATAGAAATTTTAAAATATATTTTAAGAAATAAAAATAGGGTCTAGAGAAATGGCTCAGTGATTAAGAGCCCTCAATGCTCTTCCAGAGGTCCCATGTTCAATTCCTAGTAACCACATGGTGGCTCATAACCATCTGTACTGAGATCTGGTGCCCTCTTCTGTCCTGCAGGCATACATGCAGACAGAACACGGTATACATGATAAATAAATCTTTAAAAACAAAACAAAACAAAAACTGCAGTGAATAGCACAATGGTGCAAACCAATCTAGCCCCAGCTACTCAAGAGGCTGAGCTCTGTGGATCCCCTGAGCCTGACAACTTGAGGCCAGCCTGGGCAACATAGTGAGACCTCCCATCTCAAAAAATAAACTACATTAATTAAGCTAAATTAAACATTTGGGAGTTTCTAGGGGGAACTCAATCACGTCCCAGATTTAACAGCATCCCGGCCTCTCATAAGTCGGCTGCCTGACCATTATCCACTGAGCTAGACACTACCTTCTTTTCTATTGTTTCAAGAAATCCCCTCGTTGTACTTTAACACGCAAGACTGCTGCTTAAAACACACAAATAAATATAAATATAACTACACGAACTAAATATCCAGCAGAAAAGACACATTTAGAGGTCAAAGTCAGGTAACCTGAGAAGTGGGTGGTGAGACAACTGTACCACCAAACGGGCGCCAAAAACAAGTCGGCAGAATAGAAACAACACCTTCGCCACCTTGCAGATGATTTTTTCTTTCAAGACAGGGTTTCTCTGTGTAGTTTTGGAGCCTATCCTGGCACTCGCTCTGGAGACCAGACTGGCCTCGAACTCACAGAGATCCGCTTGCCTCTACCTCCCGAGTGCTGGGATTAAAAAGGTGTGCAACCAGTGCCCGGCTAAATACATTTTTTTGATATAACAATTCCTGACCTAAGAATTTGTGATATAAAATTTTCCAGACTAAAAATGGCCTGGTGGTATATACCCACATCCCAGCTCTCAGGAGACCAGACTGAGCTACACAGCAAGATTTTATAATATCTTTAAAAATAAAAAATGCCCTGAACTATGGGTTCAGTAGTGGTTGCATAGCACAAAGGAAGCTCCAAGTTTGAGCCCCTAGTGAACAATTCAACTTGAAAAACTTCTGGAGAGTTCAATGATACATATATAAAAATATATGGGGGTACTGGAGAAACAGCTCAGAGGTTAAGGGCACTTCCAGAGGACAAGAGTTCAATTCCCAGCACCCACATGGCAGCTCACAACTGTCTGCAACTTCAGGATCCAACACCCTCACACAGACATACATGCAGGCAAAACACTGGCGTGTACACACACATACAAAGAATATATGACTGGTGTTATCATGAAAAAGTTAATTATTGTATAAATATACTTCACAACAGAGCTAGCTAATGGTTAAATCTATCCATATCGCACTTAAGAGTCTTCAACACATATAGTAAAAGCACCAGGTAAAATCACATTATAAACAGTTATTTTATAGTCGGGTGGTGGTGGTGCAATCCTTTATTCCTAGCACTCAGAAGGCATTGGCAGACCTGGTCTTCAAAGTGAGTTCCAGGACAGCCAGAACTACTATATAGAGAAATCCTGTCTTGAAAAACTAAAGGGGGGAAAAATCACATTATAAACAGTTTTTTATAGCTGGGTGGTGGTGGTACACACACTCCTTTATTCCTAGCACTTGGGAGGCAGAGGCAGGTGGATCTCCATGAGGGCAAGGCCAGCCTGGTCTACAAAGTGAGTTCCAGACAGCCAGAGCTACACAGAGAAACCCTGTCTTGGAAAAAATAACTATATGTGTGTATATGTACATATGTAATATACACGTACATGTTATATAATGTTTGTGAAGAGCATAGAGCTGGGACCTTCCGGTGAAGTCACTGCATACACACGAGGACCAGAGCCTGGAAGCCCAGAGACCATGGTAAGTGCCAGGTAGGCATGGCCACCTGCCTATAATCCCAGTGCACAGGGGATGAAGACAAGCAATTCCTGGAGCAAACAGAGCCAAAACATCGCTCTAGCTCATACAGAATGCAACTGCAACTCTAGGGACTGTGCCATATCTGACTTGGGAGGACAACAGCACTCACCTACCCCCCAAAATACACAGACACACACAATTAAACGTAAGAATACAATAGCACTCATCTACCCCCCCAAAATACACAGACACACTCAATTAAATGTAAGAATAGTCTCATTATGAAGCCCAGGATAGCCCGCAACTCACTATGTAGAATAAGATGGCCTCAAATTCAGAGATCCAGTGGTCTCTGCTAAGTATTATAATCAAAGGCATTTATTTCCACCATGCCTCTCTGAAAAAAATTAAGAAAAAAAAGATTTCATTTTACCTTGTGGTTGCTTTTTTTTTTTTTTTTAATCATTTATTTCCATGAGCAGCGCACACCTGGAGGTCAGAGAGCAACTTAGGGACATCAGTCCTCTCCTTCCATCACATGGCTCCTCATCAAACTCAGGGTCAAAAGGCGTGGGAACAACCCTTGTGTCTCTTCATCCACTGGACCATTTCATAAGCCCTTATGTATTGTTACTGATTTTAAATGAAGATGCTTCTATTTTTATCTTTATTTTCTACATATGAATGTTTTGTCTACATGCCTGGTGCCTTTGGAAGCCAGGAGAGGGCACTGAGTCCCTGAAATTACAAAATGATTGTTAGTTGCTATGTGGGTGCTGAGAATAGAACCCAGGCCTTCTGGAAGAGCAGCAAACGCTCTCAACCATTTGGCTATCTCTCTGGCCCTACCCTCACCTCCATGTTTTAAGTTGATTTAAATGTACATCAACAAATGTAAAGTTCACATGTTCAAGACTTAGTCTATTGGTGGTCTATTATATCTGTGTCAACCTATGAGAAAAATTAACACATGCTCACTATAAACAAAATACCCAGGAGGTCACATGCCTGTAACCCCAGTGCTGAGCATTCACAAGGTCGAAGGGATATTAGATGGAGGTTCAAGGCCAGTCTGGAGCACACTAGCATCCGTGACAAACAAACAAACATACAAAAGGAAACAAAGGAGGAGGGAGAGGGGGAGGAAAGAGAGAAAGAAAAACTTTTTCCTTTATTTTCAGACAGGTTATCATTATGTAGCCCAGGCTGGCCTCACCTCCCAAGTGCTGGGATCACAGGAGCTAGACAACCACACCCAGATGCAGATTCTACATAACCGAGTAGATGTCAGGAAACAGAACAAAGATCGTCTACATTTGCCATCACCTCCAGATCCAATCTACCTTCATCCAGTTTTCACTGTGGTCAGTATGACTGTGCTTTACACAAAACACAGTCTCACAGGAGCCATGGAAGAAAACCTCTCTGGCCTCAACTTCCTCATCTAAAACTAGATAGAGCGTTAGCTGGAGAGTCAGGTTCAGAGCACTTGCTGCTCTTTTAGAAGACCCAGGTTCAGTTACTAGCTTCATCACTGGCTGTAATTCTAGTTTCAGGGAGTCCAATGCCCTTTCCTGGCCTCAAACAACACAACACACACACACACACACACACACACACACACACACACACACACACACACACACCCACACCCACGGCACACATACATATATACAAGCAAAACATTCACACACACACACACACAATAACAATAAATCTTCATTAAGAAAGAAAGAAAACACTACCATGCCCCCTTATTACATGGGATTAGGATCAAACCCAAAGTAGAGATCTCATACCCCACATCCTTTAGGCTATATACGCTATAGCCACTATAGGCTCTTCAGTTCTCTAAGGACACACAAGATAAAGATTCCCCTCAACAGTAGGAATCAAAGAGACTTCCCTCTGCAAGGTAGGGCCCTTTCAAACAAGCCGGGACAAATAGGCACCATTTTAAATCCTAAGAACATATTCCCACAGTCACACTCAAGGGAAAAGCTGGGGTTTCTCTATATACCCATTTCTCACTCTCAGCTGCCACCACCCCCACCCTATCCTACTACTCATTCATGGTTAAATGAAGCTGCTAAAAAAAGTATCAAAGCTAAAGGTCTTGGTTTGTTGTTGTTTTAGGGTTTTGGAGACAAGGTTCCTCTGTGTAGCCCTGGCTGTCCTGGAACTTGCTTTCTGACTAGGCTGGGCTTGAACTCAGGGATCCACCTGCCTCTGCTGGAATTAAAGGTGGCCTGAGTCACCATGCCAGACGTTGGTTTCCTTCTTAAAAACTGATGTCTGAGCTGGGTGCGGTAGTGCCCACTTGTGATTACAGCACTGGAAGGTGGTGCAGCAGCACCAGGCATCCAGGGCCAGCCATGGCTCCATGAGACTCTGGCTCCAAAAACAAAACAAAACTAGAATTCCTGAATGTTTTCACTCTCTAATAAGCTGTGATTCCCCACTACTTTGGGCTGTTGAAAGGAAGACTGTAATAAGTCAACCCTTCAAAGACTTCCAAACTTCAGAAACAGCAAGAAAGCAGATGTCTCTGCCCTGACTTGTCCCCACAAACACGAGAGGGCTGCTAGAAATCCTCAAGTATTTGGGCAACTTCATGAGGCGAGCGAAGTCAGGCTGGGCAGGGCAGAAGGGCCAGCAGGAGTGCTGTGGGCTGGCCTCCTCACCCAGGGCTCTATGGAGAATCCTTTAGTAAAGGATTTACTCTGTGTCTCTTTAATTTTCCTTCCTGAAAACAGCAGGTGTCTAATACACTAAAAAAGGATTTTTAAGAATGTGTGTGTGTGTGTGTGTGTGTGTGTGTGTGTGTGTGTTTTGTGTTGTGTTGTGTTGTGTGTGCACATGCCTGTGGAGGCAGGAGTCAGATCCCAAGAGACTGGAGTTACGGGTGGTTATGAGACCCAGTTGAGAATCGAATCCAGTCCTTTGGAAGAGTGACGTCTGCTCTTAACCTTTTAACTGCCAAGCCTGCTCTTCAGCCCCAAACAGCATCCTACTGATCAAAGAACTTACATAGACAAACACAAGTCTTGACAGGAAGCCAAGTTCCTCAAGAGCTAAGTACGGAAGCACTTCATTCCGGCAGCTAAGGTGGCCGGCCATTAAAGGCGGAATTCACAACTGAGGAGCCTGCTCTCATCTGGATGAGTTTTCAAGCATGCAATATACTAAGGAGGAATTTAGGCACTTTCAAAAGATCGTATTTCAAAGGGCATTGGTGGTGCAATCCTTTTATCCCAGCACTTGGGAGGCAGAGGCAGGTGGATCTCTGTGAGTTTGAAGCCAGCCTGGTCTACAGAGCGAGTGCCAGGTCAGGCTCCAAAGCTACACAGAGAAACCCTATCTGGGGAAGAAAAACAACAACAAAGATTGTATTTCTTGTGCTGTAAGTTTTATGAATAAAATGAAAAGAATGCTTAACTTCTCCCAGCATCCAAAAATAACCAAATGATTAAAGTCTTTTAAAGAGCTAGGTGTGGTGATGCATATCTGTAACCCCAGCAGTAGGGTAGGCTGTAGAGAATGTAGAGTTCTAGGCCAGCCTGAGCAACAGGGAAAGACACTAACTCAACTAATTATTAAAACTATCCTGTGCTATCCATAACGGCTTCAACAACAGTTCCAACCTCTGCTTGTCAAGTCATTATGCTCTATAGAAGATCTGAACTTGACCTCACTCTTTTGCAACCTATGATAGCATCTGGAGGATTTGCCAAATGTATGTTAATATAAAGCAGTATGGTTTGTCTCAGAAACTGAGCTCACAGCCACCAGAAATGCTGAAATACACCAGGCAATAGGTCCTGGCCCAAATGTCACAAACAAGTCTTGTCTGTTGAGCAAGATGATCTACTGGAGTTAGGGAACTCTTCCAGCTCTAACAGATTAGAAACAAGAAACTCATAAATTATATTTCTAGAAATTAGGAAAACAACCCAAGAGCCTAATAAATGAAACCTGGAAGAAAGGCAATATTCCAGGTCATTGTCATAAATCCATCCACTTATAGCACTACCAGAAGGTACAGTTAGTTGTTTTTCTCTAAAATTTATTTATTTTGGGTAACTGGGTGTGGTTTTGATATCTTTAATCCCAGCATCTGGAGGCAGAGGCAAGCGGATCTTTAAACTGGTCTACAGAGTGAGTTCCAGGACAGCCAGAGCTACCGAGAGAGACCCTGTCTTGGAGAAGGGGAAGAAAAAGACTTTCATTTTGGGCCAAAGGGACGGTTCATATGCTGGCTCACAACCGTTTTACATAATTCTTTTACATTTTTCTCAGTTTCATTTTATGTATGAATGCTTTGCCTACATGTGTCTGTTTGTCATGTGGGTGTCTAGTGCCTACAGGTCAGAATGGGGGTTGGAATTTGGATCATCATGAGCCACCATGTGAGTGCTGGGAACCCAAACCAGGTCGTCGGCAAGAGCAGCAAATGCACCTAACTGCTGAGCTCTCTCTTAGTCCCGAAGGCTGAGATTTAACACCATCTGCACTCACACATTCGTCTACACCACAGAACTCCAGCAGTACCCCACACAGGTGATTCCACACTCTTTTGCCAAAGTCTATTTTACTTTTCCTCAAAACACTCCATCTACCTGACCACGGTGAAGAAGAGGTTGGTTTCTATTCAAGGTACTAAGCCTAATAAGGACCCTGAAAGCTGGGCATGGTGGAGCATGCCTTTAAGCCCAGCACTCAGAAGGCAGAGGCACACCAATTTCTGTGAGTTCGAGGCCAGCCTGCTCTACAGAGCCAAGTTCCAGGACAGGCTCCAAAGCTACAGAGAAACCCTGTCTGGGGGTGGGGTGCATTGGGGGGAGTACTGGAAATTGAACCCTGGACTTCTATATGATAAACTACCACTAGGCTACACCTTTGGTTCAATATTCAGATATTTTATGTTCCAAGCATTTGAGGCCAATAACCCTCTTAGCAGAAATGGCATCAATTTCAAATTTCCCAAATATATGTTAAGACCCAAGATAATGCTGAGTCAGTCACACAGCAATTTTAAAGCCCTCCTTGGGGGACTTGGAGAGACCCCGTCCAAAAAAACAGAGGCCGGAGATACAGCCCTGTAGTAACTAGAGCACTTTATAGAATGACTGCAATCCCAGCAGGACAATAATGTAAAGATGATCACGGCCCATCAACTCCTTCTAGACAATCAAGCATACAACCCTACCATCTGCAGACAGACACAGTCGCCTTATCTTTCCAGCATCTAGTCTGGCCTGGTAAATTGCCTTAATTAATGGACTGGGGCAGGATAAAAATGTGGCAATCACTGGAGGAGGGAGGTACCCTTTGGCTACTAACTGAATGAGATAGATAGCACCTGGACAAACATCTTACAGGGATAAGCACCTAGGGGCCAGTTATGGGAGTGACTCCTCTAGGACTCTTTAATCCAGCCTTAGTAAATCACCCAAAAAGACAGCATGTGGGGCAGAACCAACCACGTAACAGACCTATGGAAATTGGAGAAAGAGCAAGCTGTGCTGAGTGCTGAGGGCACACACCTGGGAACTCAGACCTCAGGAGGTTGAGGCAGAAGGCTCTCCAAGTCAGTCTGCATTACACAGTGAGATCCTATCTCAAAAGAAAGAAGGTTGGGGGTGTAACACACCCATTACTGGACTCCTTGCCTAGCATACACAAAGCTGTGGGTTCAGCCCCCAACACACAGACAGAGCGTGGTGGCAGATACCTATAACCAGCTCTCAGGAGGTAGAGGCTAGAGGATCAGAAATTCGGGACTATCCTCTGCTACACAGCAAATGTGGGCTGAGCCTGAGAAACAAGAGACCCTGTCTCCCAAAAGTAGTTATTTGAACCAGTAAGCTTCGTTATAGTTTGCTGGGCAGAATATGCAATACCGTGACTGCGACACACTCTACTCCCCAGACAGCGATCAAGTGACAATAATGTCAGATCTTTTAAGAACTTCAAGCCTGGTGTGTGTGATACACCCCAGTAATCGAGACCCCAGGACCCAAGGCCAAAAAATGAGTCTGCAGCCAGCTGGGTTATATAGCAAGACTGGCCGAAAAAGAAAACCAACACTTGGCCCTTTCTCAGCTTATCCACTACAGTTTTCTTGATGAGCTCAAACTATTTCTTAATCAAGTTAAATGGTCTCAGGATAATTCTCTAAAACATGTGCAGTTGTTGAAGTGTGAGACCCCCTTTGGGACAACAAAATCCACATGCCATGTTAATATTTGCTTCTATTTACTCGCCAATAGTAAGCACTTACCAGACAGGACATCAGGTCATGATAAATTACACCCTCAATTTAAATAGAGCTATCCAAAGTAAGCCTACCACCAACCTTCAAACAAATTCTGGCAGTCCAAGCCAATCTGTAAACATCGGACATGAGGGGCAGAAATCCTAACTGAGAATGCCAACCCTTTGGTCACTGCTACCACAGTGCCACCTCCTGTCTTGTGACTCTGGAAGCTTGAATCAGAGGCAACAGTAGATAAAGGAAACAGAGCTAAGAATAGCACGGCTAAACCATCTTTCCGCCTCTCCTTCCTCCCAGACCAAACCAACTGCCAGTCAGTGAGTGGATAATTCATACCTTTCAAAAATTAGTTACTGCTAGGAAAGCTGCTGCCTGAATGCTAAGGACAACTGCAAGAAGAGTCCCTCACAAAGATGGAGGTGGTTTAACAGTTCACTTTAATTCAAGATCCCAGTCCAGTGACACCACACCCACAGCGCAGGGCTCACAAAGGGTTTCAAAGCATGGCAAAGATAATTCTCCACTCGCTGACTGCCTGAAAGTGGTGCACAGGAAAAAGGCGGAGAAAGCAACTGAATCACTGTACTACAGAAAATTTCAAGTCAAGCTCCTCAGAGAGAAAGCATCAGATCTCTATAATTCCAAAGATATTTGTAAATTTTAAGCCTGTTTGAGAGCCCATTTGCTTCCAGAAAAGTGGCAAAACCTCAGAACAAATTATGCCCCTTGGACTTTGTCACAACAGCGTCTGGTCTGAACACAGAGTATCAGCAACCACACAGGTCAAAAGCAAGAGCCAAATATCAGAAGCCAGGTTTCCAATTCCCACTGGTTTCAGAAAGATGTCATGTTTCAGTAACAGCTTCCTCAGGGTTGGTGTGAACAAAACATGGTAGAAGCTACTTTAACATTTCGTTTCTAAAAATTCTATTAAGGCCAAAGTAAGAAATCTCACAATTTTTTTTTTAAATTGTACCCAGCAAATAGGAAATTTAAAAAAAAAATCAAAAGAAAAAAATCCCTCCAGCTACAACCACTTAACTAACAGTCACATGCTGGCAATCTGAAGTTATGCACTCAAAAGATAACTTTGCTTGAAATTCTTTCCCAACCAAGTTCCCTAACATTAAACCTCAAATATCTACATGTGTGAGAAATTCCACAATTCAAAATTAAGACTCATTTGTACTACGCCCGCTAAGGAAGAACTATACCTGTGTGTAAATGTTCAGACTTGAAAATAGCTTTTGCAATCCCTGAGACTTTGAAGCTGGCCCCAGAGTCTGCAGTTACCAGGGCCCTGGCTAAGGGGTACTCTGCCTCGTCCCATACAAAAGCAATATGCTAGCTTTTAAGCAGCCACTTACAGTGGGATGAATTAAAAACCCCAGTAATTTCTGTAACTCAACTGATGTCATGAGCACAAGATTCCAGTATCAAAGTAAGTTGTTCCCTTTATCTTCTTATTAAGAACATGAAGTACCACAAACTATTTTCAAGGATCCTTCTTGGTGCACATTAACTATAACATCCTATAATTTCTATCCTTTATTCAAATGTTCATAACTGAGGTTAAGAATTAAATCACAAGTTTGATCAAATATGAGTACACAGTGAAAAACTGAAAATATGAAAAATCAGGAGTCTGTAAGGCATGGAAATTTAACTGAAACCACCATGTCTCAGTTCTGCAGCATCAGCAACTTTGCCATTCCTTCTCCCGTGCCCAACAGCCCACAACATAACAAAAACAGGGCAGCAGTGCGGCTTATATCAGCACACAGGGGCGTCCAGAAGCCCTCAGAATCTAGTGGCTCTTCCAACCACTCTCTTCTACAATCCTTCCTAGATAAAACTATTTCTTCACTCACCTCATGTCCAAGAGGGAAAAAAAAAAAATCAGTTCTGCTCTGGAAGCTATCAAGCCTTCCTATGCCTTATCCTTTGAATCTGGGACTGATGGTGTAACACCATCTCAGAGTCCAAAGCAATCTTCTCTTCTGGAGACAGGCATCCTCAGGCCCTGTGCACTCTGCTGTAATCTACAGCAGAGGGGCATCTGAATGCAGAAAAGCCACATTCCTTCCACATTCCCTTGAGACTTCAGTAATGGGGAACTAAGCTTGGTTTGAACCAAACTCAACAATACCCCTTCCTGAAAGAGTCCCGCCCAGCTCAGCTTGCAGTGAGAGCTAGGCTAGCCTGCAAAGCATCCAATCACCTCTGTGCTTGCAGCTCTCCTGTTCATCCATCTCAGAGTGCTGCCAGAAGCATTCCCCAGCAGCAGCCTCCCAACATGCCTTGCAAACAGGTATAAAGGTCACTACCCTACAAGTGGGCGTGCCTGCCTCAAATGCCCACATCATGGTGGAAAAATGACTGCTAAGCACAACAAACTCTATCCCAAAGTTCAACAGGCTACCTTGGCAATCTATTGATCTGACTGAGCTGTGTACTCAACTCACTATCAAAGTAATCCACACCAGAGCCACCTCTTAACCTTGCCATAGGTATGAGCATGTGGCTGCCTGGTCACTTCTTGGCCTTCCAAAGCCCATGGAGATGATGGAAGAGTCCAGATAAGGAAAACTGCACAACTTCAAGGTTCAGTTAAAATGAATCGTAATACAGAAAACAGTAAATTCCCTGACAGATAAAAAGAAGGCTCTACTTATACAGTATTTAAAATCCTAAACCTTCTGGCAGTGGGAAGAAAAAGCAGAAAAGTTCATTATTATTACATTGTTAATAAACTGAAGCAGCTTCCGGTAAACATTTGCTCCCATTTGCTACATCTGTCTGGGACCTTTCCAAAAGAGGAACCCTGCACATTCAAAAGTAACAAGTAACTGTTTTCAGTCTAAGCAAAGCTTTTAGGAGTAAGACTAGCAGTTGTTACCAAAGTTCCTAAATTAATTCTCCACACCTGTGGAGACATTAATTCCTAAAAGAACAGCAGAGGACACAGCAAATGAGGTCAATACATTAACTGTACCTGAAATACTCGAGACATTTAATGTTTTTAATTCCAAAAGATTCCTTTGATTATAATCATTTGCTCTTCCTGGCACTGGAACCCACAGCTTAAGCATGTTTGTTAAGCAAGCATTCTACTACTGAGCTGCAACACAATACCAATCTTTCTTTTTTTTTTTTTTTTTTTGCTTACTTTTAACTCAACAATTGATAAAAACCAAGAACTGGAGATGTAGTGCCTGCCTGCATAAATGAAGCCCTGGATTGATCCCAAGCACAGAGGGGAAAAAAAAAAAATCAGATACTCTGGATAGACATGAAACCAACCAACATATGTACAGTAAGTTTCATATTTTCAAAGCAGCAGATTCACAGGCTAGGTCTCTACTTCTTAAGGGCACAGGATTTTTCCCTCAATTGTTTAAACTCCTATGAAGCCAACATCAACTTAATACTTTTCACCCACACCTACTTTAGAAGATTTAAAAGCAAAACAAAACAAAACAAAAAGAAAAAACATTCTACTACATGAAATAACTTTACCCCCTACTAAAATTCCTTAACCGGAACTAAATCAAGTTGCTCAAATATCTTTCCAATTATCTTAAGGGAAATTAAACAAGTACTTTAAAAAAAAAATTCTACAAATATCCACCCCAGTTTATTCCTAAAGCCAGGAATGTGACATGATTCATGTGGAAGGGAGCTTCATTCAAAACAGTCACACAGCATTCTCCCTGCACGCTGTCTCTATGGGGCAGCTCCCTCTGTCCCCTAGAGCACAGACTCACAAATACTTAACCAGATACACACAGCTCTGGTTTGAATTAACTTCAAGCTTATTGTTTGGCCCAGGTTAGGAAGGGGATGGAGGGCAGAAGGGCAAGACAGAAACCCTAACCCCACCTTGCAAAACCCAGAAGGGCATAAGGTTAACCTCAGTCTTTCCCAGTTAAACTATAGTCCTGGCCTGTGCCAGGGCAAAAAGAGCCATTTCTCTAAAAAGCTTCAGTAGTTAAAACAGCCTGCAAATATTTGTAAAGTTGACAGCTACAGATGCTCTCAGAGAAATCCCACTAAAGTAGCACAGATCTCCCAGTCTTCACCGTTCTTGGTGGTGATTTGTAAGCAAAAACACACCAAAGGCAGGAGCTGAACAAAGGCGCTGTTTGCAAAAACTTTGGAGTGTTTGAAAGGCTGCAGGACCCCGGCATTCACTCTCTGTATTCCAATGGCCGCTGGCTGGCGAGTGAACCAGGGCAAAGAAAACTGTGTTCCTCCTCTCTCAGAAGTGCCCACCACGGCAGACCAGCCCCCCACATCCGTCCTGGCCCTGCCTCCTAAATCCCGTAGTTCCCAAAGGCTGTTGAAGCGACTCGACCTGCTCTGACAAGAACACGAAGCTGCGAGAGAGAGCTTCCTTGACCGGCTTTTAGAACAGCAACAATAACCCAGAAGCAGGGGCTGCAAACAAGCCCTCGATTACTTCCCAGAATTATCAACGCGCGCGCACACACCTGCCATAAACTTAAATGCAAGGGGAAAAACAGCAAGCTAAGCCGCGGCCCCAGCGTGTAAGCCTGAGTGGTCCTAGTTTTCATCTGTGCCCAGTGCTTTCTCCCTACAAGTGTCGAGAAAAGGGTAAATCAGCTCACCTCTGCCTTTTGGGGACAGAGTGCTCAACTTCCATCGGCTTCCCGTGCAGTTCCATTTTACCTGCGGACACACAAGAGGCGAGACCAAAGGCTAGATTCAGCGGCTCTCCCCGCCTCGAAACCCGCAGTCTTTAAAACACAGCTGGCTTAGGGGACCCACGGAGGGGCCCAAAGATCCCCACCCGGCTCAAGGACAAGGGAGGAGCAGGGCACCGCCAGGGTGCGGAGCTGACCCCTCGGGTGGGTGTGGCTTTTTAACTTGCAGAAGGCTAGGAAGGGAGCCCAATAGTCCAGACTCACCAGTTGGGTTGCATTTTCGCTTCCTGACCCTCCTCAAAAGGCCACCCAGCAACCCAGGGTCTGCAAAAGGGACCCCCCCCTCCCAACAGACAGCCTGCGATGGGGACGCGCGGCCTTCTTCCTGGTCCCCGTCCAGGCTGGCCTGGAGCACTGGGCGGTGGGATTGAGGAGCCAGGGTGCCAGGAGGGCTGGAGCGGCCGGGGTGCTGGTCAGTATGCGCTGACCCGGCCAGGCGCTGGCTTCGAGCGCAGCTGGGAAACCGAAAGGCGCCCGCATCGGCTCTCCCCTTCGGGCATCCGGGCAGAGCGCGCCCGGGCCCGGACCGCGGCGCCGCGCGTGGCAGGGCTGCCGTTCTGGCTACAGCGGCCGCCGCCGCCCACCTGCCCCCTTCGCTCCAACGACCCCGCGAGGTGGCCTCGGCCGGGTGGAGCGGCGCCGCCTGGACACGGCCTCCCTCGGGCGTGGGGCTAAGGCCACTTTCTGTTCTCCACCGCCGGGGGACAGCGGGTAGCGAGAGGGCCCGGCGGGCGTCCACGCTGGGCCCCGAGGCCCGCCTGGCCCGGCCTGCAGCACGCGCCGCGCCCCGGCGGCTGACAGCGCGTCGTCCCCCCCTCCCCGCAACCCCGGCCCCGGATGGCAGCTGCGGCGATGGGGACGCCCAGACCACGCGCTCGGGCCCCACCTGAAAGCGCCTCGATGGCCTTGAGGGCCCAGCCCTCGTCCGGGCAGTCCACGAACGCGTAGCCCGTCTTCACCAGGAAGGGGCCGGCCACCGGGATCTTAGCGTCCTTGAAGACACTTTCCAGGTCCGCGGGGCCGGCATGGTCGCTTAGATTCCCGATGTACAGTTTGTTCATTGTGAAGAGGGGTCGTTTTAAAAACCGAGGAAAATGCTAAATTAAAAGCACCCACGGCGGTGGATGGAGCCGGTGGGTTTTGTTCCTCTCTTCTTGCCTTTCAAACCCACACGCAGTGACCTGAGCACGGGAGCGGCGGGCGAAAACCAGATCCCAGGGTCCTTTTTCCTCGGCTGGGTATTAAAAAAAATTGAGAGAGAAAGAAAAAGCCTAGCGACGAGCCCAGCGTCGAGTCTTCCTAACTCTGGGGAGGAGGCGGGATTAGCGAGAGAAAGGAGGAGGCGCGGGGGAAACTACTTTTTGTCTCTTCCTCCCCAACCCCTTTGGCAGCGGCCAGCGGGCTGTGAAAATATCACACTACGTGGGGCAGGCGCCGCCTCCCCGTAAAAAACCCCGAGGGGTGACTGGCAGCGGCGAAGGGAGTGGGGCGGGGGCAGCCGCTCCGAGTGTCCGGCTTTTTGAATGAGCCACGTGTTCAAACTACAAATCAACGTCTCACGTGAGGAATCCCAGCGCCTCAATTAGAGTGGGTTTCGGAGAAAAGGGAAAAAAAAAAAAAAAAAAAAGCGAGAGAACGAGAGGGGGGAGGGGAAGCGAGATTGGACGAGGGACCCCGAGCCGCGGAGGGGGGCGGAGAGCACCGAGCCGCAGCCGCCGGCGCGGGCCGCGGTGGGCACGGCGAGTTTCGCAAGGGTCCGAGCCTCGGAAGGGTCAGACGGGCGATCCTTTTTTCTTAGGGCGAGGAAGCGGCTAAGGGGTCCCGCCGCTGCAGTTGCCGTAGTTTTAACCATTCGATTTTTGAAAATATGGGTCACTTAACAACGAAACCTGGATGGCAATCTCGAACTCGCGCGGTGGCTTTGATGACGAGGGAAAGTGGAACCCCGGGGCAGAGCGCAGCTCCCCTCGCGGGCCCCGGGCACCGAGCGGGCGAGCGGGCGAGCCGGGCGGCCCGGGCCGGCGTGGGGGAGGGGAGCCGGCGTCCGGGGCGGGTGTCTGCGCGACACCTCCTCCGCCTGCGCTACGGGTGGCTCTCCGCCTCGGCGTTCATTGGCTGCTCGGCTGCGAGAAGGCTCTGGATAAATGAGGCCGGGGGCGGGCTGGCCGCGTGGGGGAGGGGCGCGGGGCGGAGGCTGCGGGGCTGGGGTGGCCGAGTGGGAAAAGTCGGTACTTAAAGGGAAACCCTCGCTTCCTGTGGTTTCTCGAAGGGGGAGGGTCGGGGAGTACTGCTACTTTTATTTAAATAATTTTAGTTAGAGAACTTGGGACGCTCATGGATCCCCGCTCCGCGGCAGCCCTAGGTGGTGGCCGCGCTAGGGGACTGTTCCTCGGCTCTTTCTGCCTTCCTTTGACGGTGCGAGCCATTCATTATTTTCCCTGTAGGTAATGAGCACAATGGTGGTTGGGGGGTTGGGTCTGGGCCCGGTGGAGCCTTCCTGAGCCTACAAAATGTGAGCTGGAGAACAGGAATACGGAAAAAAGGCAGTGCCCCTGTCCTTGTGGGCACCTTCGACCGTGGTTTAATGGTTGTGTGCTCTACTCAAAGGCTTCCCAAGATAACTTGGGATTTATTTTTAGCAGGTATTTTATGGAAAAGATAAATTGATGGTTTTTGATGACTGGAATTAAGTTCTGTGTAGCCTGGAAATATGGATAAAATTCTAATGTTTTGCTACTTTTACTAGTAGAAAAATGTGTGAATAGAGAGAATATGTGCTTCATACTTAAAATTGCCTTCAGCAATTGGTAATTTGGTATGGTGTGCTTCTCTTTGTCAAAAACCTTATTAACACTTTAAAGTATCTCTCAAAGAAAACAGGAGTAGCAGCTTATTTTTAAAACGAGGAATTGTTGTACCAGCTAGATTATTTGCATTTTGTCTTTCAAAAGGAACTTACAGTTTTGTGTTAAGGAACCGGAAGGTGTCAGATCATCCATTTTAAATGCAACTGTTCTTTCTAACAAGTTTTTCTTTCCTGCCCAGCAAACCCAACTGTATAAATGTAAGCACACTTTAACAGTATTTTCACCTAAGCTTAATTTAGTAAAATGGTCTTTATGAGATGGGGCAAATGTGTACTTCTCACACAGTGTTGAGAATTATTGGAAATCTGTAAAGAACACTTGGGAAGTGAAATATTTTTGTGGATAAGTTTAGCTATTTAAAAGAGCTATTCGCCTTCTTGCTTTTTAAAAGAGAAACAGCTCTCAAGAAAAATATGCATTCCTTTTAGCTTCTATGGCATTCAAAATGTCAGAATAAAAATTAATGAATTTATTTTTTGTAATACTTCATTCGTGTAACCAAAGCCTAGTTGGAGAAATGTTTTTATGCGTAATGTTAGCTTTTTTGAAATCACTTTAAAAGAGTCTGATCATAGAACAGTAATTTTTCATAACAACAAATTGATCAGCTTGCTACCAAGTTGTACTGTTTTTCTGGATTAACTGTATTTGGTTTTTTAAAAATGAGACCTAACGAAATAACTTCTTTAAAAACATGGGATAAATTATTCATTTTTCTATAAATATTAGCCCATGGTTTTCTATCATTGTCAAACAAATCTTAACAGCTGGACTCTAAACCAAGTGTGTGGCGTTTTAATGAATATGTTCCTGGGCTCCTGTGAATTTAATGTGTTATTATTGTAACAAACTGGATACTCTGTCTAGGACCTTAACACTCCATTAATAAAGTTGAGACATAAAAAAGGGAGGTGGATATAGCCCACTTCCAATCTTCTAAGCATTTGGGAGGTAAGTATATACTTCATGGCAAAATTAAAAACCAAAATACAAGAAGCTAGCTAATTGGTAATTTGCTTTTCGAGCACACACACACAAAAAAAAACCTTTGAATTTTCTAGAACCAATATGAAGTCGGTGTAACTCTTCAAGTTCGTAAATTGTGTCGATGCTTTAACTCACATTGGATGCAGACAACTCCAGATTCTTCAGCAATTGTAGCTCCCTAATTAATATTAACTCCACGGAGGAAGATTCCCCACCCATCTGTTTACCCAGTCGACAGCTGCATCTCTTCTACTGACCTGAAAAAGTTAAAAATGTTGGATATGCCTGGAAGGTTCGTTACGGTTGCTGTATCCACAGGTTGTGAGCTGAGGCTAGGTAGGCAGAGCCGAGGGCTGCGGCCCTGGGGCTCCCCTGCCCCGGCCTGACGCCCTCACGCCGATGGGCACCTTTCTTGGCGAGAACCGCTCCCCTGAGCCCTGTTGAAGCAGTGGCGCGATCAGGGACCTAACCGCTCCCGCTCCAGAATCTGTCACTCCCCTCTGTATTAAACATGGTGTCCGGGAGCTGAGAAGAAGAGGTGGCTGCTTTCCCTTCTCCAGCTCTGCGCAAAGAGGGCGAACCATCCGGCCGCATCCACGCGCGGGGCCTGCGTGTGGCCCGCGAGGAAGGCGCGCGCTAGAGGATGCTCAGCCGCCACCGAGAGGGAGCGCAGGCTGCGTCTGCTCCGCAGGGGCGGGGCGGGGCGGCGGGCGGCCGCCGATGGCGCGGAAAAGCGGCCTAGGGCGGAGCTCCGACGCCGACCCACGGCTCGGCAGAAGCCAGGCCCGCACCCAACGCCGGGAGAGGCCACGCCCTCGCGGGAGCCGCTCGCCCATTCGTGGAGGCGGCGAGCCTATGGTCGACAGCTACCGCCTCCGCGTCTTCGCTGGTCTCCACCCATTGGCCCTCGGGCCGCCCCTGTATTTGCATATTTTGTGGCGCGAAAATAACCCTTTGCTCCCTTGTTGGCTGGGCCATGGGTGAGGGGTGGGCTTCCGTTCGCAGCGCCCTGCCCTTTAACTGCTCGCCCGCTCCCAGTCCCGCAGCGCGTGGTACGCGGGGCCAACCTGGAGGTCGGGGGCTCGCACGCGCAGTGCCGCTGGACGCTTCTTTTAGGTCCTCGATTGTAAACGTGCTTTTTTTCCTCCTTTTTGTTTTTTTTTTCATTTCAAAGAACCACAATCAAACGTTCCCAGGTGCCTGAACTTAACCAATCTTCTAGAGAACTCGTCCAGCCCCTTCCCTGCCCAACTCCCTTTGTGGTCCGCAGGGTTGTTTTAAGCAAAACCTAACAACCTCTGCAAAAAAAAAAAAAAAAAGTAAACGAAAAATTACGGGTAAAATCAGCTATTCCACGACCACGTTTTCGTTGAAGCTGCCCTAAAACCGGTGAAGTTGAGACCGACCTTGAAGGATTAACGATTTCTGTAGCTGAAATGTACTAATTTCACTGACGTTTGGTGGAGACGGTGAGAAAATATAAATACGAAATTGGCTTGGAAAAGTACGAAACAAACGAAATAACCATATTTAACTTCAGTAGCCGAGAAGGTAAACATACACAATGTCTAAGGTGCTGGTGGGGTTGTGTTTATAAATAAATTTTTTTCTCAAAAATACAGCGATGAGAACTCTGGTTGTGACAGAAAGGGAAGTATAATTTTTTTATGTGTCTACATTCATAAAATACTTTAACACTCTTTATCTGGAGAAAAAGAAACGAACCGATCAGAAATATAACTAGTTTATCCACAGATAATTTTAATTATTTTAAGTCTTGGCAAGGGGGGAAAGAAACTCAGTTTAATTAAAAATCGGTAAAAGATTATTCTTCAGCAAATATTTAAGAAATATTTGAAGAAATCGGTTAAATCAGGACGTTCAAAGAATTTTCTGTGTGTTAACATTCAGTTGTAGTAGGTCACATCTTCAACTGCTTTGGGGAAAACTATAGTTTTTTACTGTTTAGATCTAGTCTCTATAATCGAATTAAAAAGTAACAAACTTATTTAAACAGCTTTTAAAAACAAAATTTAAATAACTGAGTTGGTGAAGAACTTAAACAGAAGTAATCATTACACATTTTGTTTAGTTCAACTACATGTCACTAATGTGGTCAATAAATGGTGTTTTTTAAGCTTTTATGTAAAGTCACTCAGAAAGAGTCACAAACGGTTTGAGGTGAACAAACTAATTAAAACTTCGAGACTGAATTTAAAAGTACAAAGCTAAAAATCTTAGTAAAAATCTTAAATAAGCCCATATCTAAGAAACTTTAAATGTGAAGATGTGGCTACTTAGAAAATGATTTTAGGTTGGGATTTATTTTTGCATTTTGAAATGGTGTAGTATACCAAAAAAATTAAAGAATTTTAAAGAGAAAGTTGCATTTGTAAAATAAATTCAAAAATTAAACTAGACAAGCCAAAACTCTAAAACCTGAGATTATTTTCAAATGTTTTCTCAAAAACAAAGGCTTATACAAACACTTTTCTTTGATCTGGTTGAGAAATGTATTGTTTTAAATTTTCATCTTTAAGTCAGAAATTGGGATTTCACTTGTCTGTTAACTTTATGTAGAACTGTGAAATAGCAGATAGCAGGGTTCCTCTTTCTGCAACTGTATCTTGTTCTATACTGCTTCTCATGGGTGAAAACTGTAGAGTGCTCTTTCTTCTGGGCAGCGGGAGAATGAGACCTTTCATGAAAAGCCTCGGTGGGGATTGGCGAGTTCCTATGTATTTCCAGACTAACCATAGAAAACAAAAGAGCTAGGCGTTTGTTTGTAGGGGGAGGAGCCTGAAGAGGCTGGGGAGAGTTGGATATTTAAACTTATCTATCCGTTGCAACTCATTTACTGTGCACGTTCCCTTGAACAACAAAAGTGCAAGGAAGGATTGAGGAGAATGCCTTAACTAAAGGTGAAATGAGACAAAAATTCAAGCGTGGAAAGTCCATTGCAGAGAACAGTCCAAAGCTAGGCTTCCTCACTAAGATACCATGAGAGCTGGGGGCATGGAGAGCTGGAGGGTGCTCCCCACTGCTCAGCATTTTCTAACTTCTGTAATTCAAAGACACATCTTGGGTTACTGTTTTCACAGTTGAACTGTTCCATCCCAGAAATGTCTTCCCCAAACATTAGGAATTAAAGTTCCCTTGATGACAAAACAAAGCCCCTCCTAGGTAGCCTTCGAGGCCCCCAGATGAATGCCCCAATGCTGTCAATACACACGCGAAGAGGTCATTTTTAGATTTAATAAAGCAGACGTTTTTCTAATTCCTTGCTTGTCAGAATAATGATGGCTCATTACCATGTCCACTTTAGTCACCGAAATTCATTCCCTCTTGAGTTCAGTTGTGTTTTGAACCTGAGCCTTCCTGCCTGATGATCCCAGCTCTAAAGGGGAAACTCCAGCATTTGGTTTGATTTCAGAACATGTCAGCTGAAGTTCATGAGGAATATGACATCATTAGATGTAGTTTAAAACAAACTAATCTGAGATCTTTATCAAAATTGACCTAGGATAGTTTAAAAACAAACTAATCCGAGATCTTTGTCAAAATTGACCTAGGACACTTGTAAAACATTTACTTTCTTTTTTTGTTTAGTATTGTTTAATAATATAAATAGTAGTAGTAGTGTTTTGTTTTATTCGTTTTTTTATCAACCAAAGTATAGTGTTTTTGTTTTGTTTTATTTTGTAGCCAAGGTTGACTTTGACCTGGTGATTCTCCTGCCTCAGCCTCCTGAGTACTGAGTTTACAGGCATATACCAGTGAGCAGTTAAAGTATACCCCTGCCTTCTTAAAGAGAAAATTTTGTCTGAATGGAGGTTTTGTTTAATATCAGTAACTGGAACCGTTTTATATAAGTTTTATTTGGTTTTGGTTTTTGGAGGTCTAGTGGCAATCATTAAGGTAATTTTTCTATTTTTTTTTAAATATTAACTTAAAAAAACAAAAAAAAAATCCATGGTAATATAAACTATTTCTAGCTACTTAATATCTAAAATGTTTTTCCTAGGACTTCCAAAGACTGGGAAATATTTTTTCATAAACTTAGAAGTAACTAAATCTTATTCTGTAAAATTCATGAAGACTTTTAAAGATAGGTATTTGATATATAAACAAAAATAAAACACGTTACTATGGAAAATTCCCCATTTAGCTAAAATAACTATTACCCTTCTCTTATGATCATTCTAATTCTAATTCAGCCACTAAAATCCAATTAATAAAAAGGACAGGAACAAAATAACATATCATGAAAGTCAGAAACAATATTAGAAATTGGTCTGTCATACTGTTCACATTTGGTTATGGACTGTTAAGTTCAGGGAGATGTCACAGCTTTTGTTTTTGTTGAAAGCTACTTAGAGTTTTGCTCCTTGGCTCATAGTTTATTTGCTTTTATAATTTTATACTGCCACAATTCAAATCAGTCTTTGTTTTTTACTGAAATGCATGACTATGTATGAAAAAGCCAAATGGAAAATAAACTTAAAAAAAAATAGAATAAGGGCAACCATAGAAATATATTCAAATTTTAGTTTATACCAGAGCCAATATTGTAACTTTTTAATTAAATTGAGTTTTGTTTTGAATAAAACATAAAAACAAGCTGAGTTTCTGATGACAGGGACATCCAGGCTAAAGGCAGCAAGCATGTCTCTGTTTCCTCAAAACAAATTTTCCTGCTGGGGCAGTCTTCTCTGGAATGGACTGCAGTCAGTTTTCGACTGAATACCTAGATGCCTTTGCACTTCTGCTGAGAAGTCTTCTGGAGAGGTCTATGAAGGTATAAAGCAAGCTGGGGCTTGTGTTCAAATCAGAGGTTGCAGGTCAAAACGAGTGACTAAGCACCATTTTCAAAGGATTTTTCCTCAACCATCAGAATACTGCAGGGTGTTTTGAAAGCTGGGGGGTAAGGCTACCAGGGCAGACTGAACTGAAATTAGGGGCTGTCAGTACGTCCAATGTGTAATTTCTAAAACAATGCAAGTATCTTTTCAAGTTTGTAGCTTCCTAACCCTGTTTTGTAAAATATTAGTATATATTTGTAAAATATCCCATATTGGTTTTTTTGGGGGGGGCAGGGGCAGGGTTTCTCTATGGCTTTGGAGGCTGTCCAGGCAGTAGCTCTTGTAGACCAGGCTGGTCTTGAACTCACGGAGAACTTCCTACCTCTTCCTCCATGTGCTGGGATTAAAGGTGTGTGCTACTATACCTGGCAGTTTTGCCTCTTATGAGTTCTAAAACGTCTACACATTGTGATTTTCACAGCATTTTTTTTATTAAGATAGTAGCTGATTTCTAAGTGAATATCCTTTGTATCAGGTCTAATTAAAAATGAGATTTCATTTTAGATCTACAAACAGTACAGTGAGATCACAAATTTAGGTCAAAATATAAATGTTGTTAATGTATTTTGTGGCTTTACAAATACCATGTACTGGATCTTTCTTTATTCTTTTTTTTTTTTTTTTTTTTTTTTTTTTTTTTTTTTTCCAGACAGGGTTTTTCTGTGTGACACTCCTGGCTGTCCTGGATCTCACTCTGTACACCAGGCTGGCCTCACAGAGATCCACCTGCCTCTGCCTCCCAGAGTGCTGGGACTAAAAGCGTGCACCACCATCACCAGCAAAATATCCCATATTGTTAAAGCATAAATATAATTAGCTTTAATACCAATAAAAGTAACCCTGACTTCGTAGCTTGATAAATGTTGTTTACCCACAAAATCTCAAGTCGTCACAGTTCCTTTCTCTGGGCTATGTGTGAACAGTGTAATAAAAGTAAATAGAAGTATAGAAAATGCCATTATGGAAAAAAGTGCCAAAGATATTGGTCTACTTTTGTGAAACAACTTTTGAAACAATAGAAACAACATTTTAAGTAAAATTTGAGTCCTGTAATTTACCTTTTTTTTTTGTCTTGATTTATTATATTTTTACTGTGTTAAGGGAGCTGGGAACAAATTTTAATGTTGTTCCTAGGCAGATCACTAATAAAGTTCTTAGTGGTTAGAAATAATGAATGAAGCTGGGCAGTGGTGGTGCACGCCTTTAATCCCAGCACTCTGGGAGGCAGAGGCAGGTAGATCTCTGAGTTCAAGGCTAGCCTGGTCTACAGAGTGAGTTACAGGACTGCACACAGAGAAAACTGTCTCAGAAAAAAAAGAAAAAGAAAGAAATGAAGAATGATGTTTCAATCCAGTGATAGCCCCTCATTGTGTTGCTATAAAGCTCCCTTAGTTATTAAGTATCTATTAGGTTATTAGTTACTAAGTATTCCTACATTATTTCGTTACAAAGTAGAGGGGTCAGTCCTATGCCACAAGCATTTTTAACACATGGAGCCTTTAAACAGATAAATGACCACTGTTTTTAAGCAAATGACATTATGTTTGCTATAGTAAGTAAATTTGTTTCTTTTTCTTTCTTCTTTTTCTTTTTTTTTTTTTCCTTTTTTTTTTCCCTTTGGTTTTTTGAGACAGGGTTTCTCTTTGTAGCCTGGGCTGTCCTAGAATTCCATCTGAAGAACAGGCTGGCCTTGAGTAGATCAGAGTGCTGGAATTAAGGGTGTGCTCTGCCACACACAGCTACAAACTTATTTTCTTTATACTTGACCTTGGTCTACTAATGCAGTATGACCCAAAATCACTCTCTTGGTGTGGCAATCAATAGAAATAAATTTGTTATATTCAAGCAAATAGATAAAAAGGGAAAAGAAGATCAAAATCAGATTTATGCAACAATTTTAACTCTTAAAAAGACTTAAAAGCTGGGTGGTGGTGCACGCGTTTAGTCTCAGCACTCGGGAGGCAGAGGCAGGCAGATCTCTGAGTTCAAGGCCAGCCTGGTCTTCATAGAGAGTTCCAGGACAGTTTCCAAAACCTAAAGAGAAACCCTGTGTGTGTGTGGGGGGGGGTGTCTTAAAAAATCACTGGTCAACTTTAGTGTACTATTGAAAAATTTGTAAAAATAAAAATTTGGGGGCTAGAGAGATGGCTCAGAGGTTAAGAGCACTGACTATTTTTCCAGAGATCCTGAGTTCAATTCCCAGCAACCACATGGTGGCTCACAACCATCTATCATGAGATCTGGTGCCCTCTTCCGGCCTGCAGGCATTCATGCAGGCAGAACATTGTATACATAAGAAATAAAATCTTAAAAAAAAAGAATAAAAATTTGGGTGTGCAGTTAATACATAATTACTGTACTTGTGGGAAGGATCATCTAATAGTTTGTGGTTTCAGATTCTTGTTATGGTTTTGGCTTTCCAGTTCATGTAATTTTATATATGAAATCAAAAACAATTGCTTGTTTACTGAAGGCTGTCTAGTTGAAGACTTGGAGTTTAAAAAAAATCTATCTATGGATTAATCTGTGGCATACAACCTATTAAAAGCCAGATTTAACAGCACTTACCAACTCATAAAACAGGTTTTGTTGATTCTTTTAATTTTAACTGATATAAAAAATAAAAATTACACATAACTGGGGTATTATGTGATATTTCAATGCATAATATACTTTATATCTGTTTACGTCAGATTTAATTTACTTAGCTCCTAAAGCATGTATCATTCATTTCTTTATGATGAAAACACATGAGTCCTTCTAGATTTTTGAGGCACACAGTACACAGTTGTCTCCTATAGTTACACAACACAATATCATATTAAAGCCTGGTGGTGGTGCACACCTTTAATTCCAGCACTCTGGAGGCAGAGGCAGGTTGATCTCTGATTTCAAGGCCAGCCTGGTCTCCAGAGTGAGTTCCAGGACAGCCAGGGCTACACAGAGAAACTGTGTCTCAAAAATAAAAGTAAATAATATTCTTCAGTGTAAAATGAAATTGTAAATTCCACAATTTGAATCCTCATGTGTATAACAACATGTTCTTTATGTTCTCTTTATAATTTTATTTCAAAATCCAAGCTAGAATGGATGAAAAACCAAGAAATGAGATTAGTGTAAAGGAAAGGCAAGAATTTAGAACTCTTGTAACTGACAGTGGATACCTAAAGCCAAAGGGATCTAAACCCAGCATAGTATACCCTGTTACTTTGTCTCTATGTACTACAGAGGAGGTGGGTGGTATGTTTTAGATCCTAGTACTAGAAGCTTCCAAGTGGGAAAATGTCTACATGTTTATGCCAAAGCTGTTCAGTAACGGGTGTTTACACAGAGCTTGTCTCATTTGACTTATAACTCAAGATTGAACTTATTTCATAAGATAATTTCAGGGGCAGCAACATTAGCGATCTCAATTCCATTTGGGGAAACTGGACAAAGTAAGGTCAATTCAGGCAGACATTCTGGGTGCTCTTTGGAGGACGAGAGGTGAACTAAATGGCATCATCTGGTAACCCTAGCTCGGGTGATGCCATTTCTTCTTTCTATTTTTATTCTCAGGGAAAGAGACTCAAGGGCAAGATTTGCCCAAGCCCAGTATCATTACCTTCATATCTCTTGGTCAGAGGTTCTGGCTGTCATTGACAGCTACTGCTGAAAATGCAATGGTGGACAGGTTCTTGAAAACAATCACCTGCTTTGCCTCAGGAACTTCAGTCAGGATCTGATTTAAACTCTCCCAGTCTCGGGAGGTGCAGCCCCGAGGTGCAGTGTCTGCCTAATATGCAAGCCCTGGCTGGCTTTGACCCCCCAGTCTCTTTACAACTGGTAACATCACATGTGAAAAACTGGGGTATCGAGAAGGTCCCATGACCTCACTCATCTCAAAAAGCTTACTTCTGTGCACAGCTGTGTCAGTCTCATGGGCCAAGAGACGGAGTTCTGCACACTGCCTTGCACACTCTTGGTGGTGAGCTAAGCCAGTCCTCCCCATATCAAATTGGGGGAAAAAAAAAATGTCATGTTTAGGTTTGCTCCTTCTTCACTTCCTAGTGGGTTTGAGTCTTACCTCACTCTTGCTTTACTATTCTTTGTGTGTGTGTGGGGGGGGTGTTAAGTGAGTGTGGATTACTATTTAAGTGTGTGTGTGCACACTCGAGCGTGCATCTGTGAGTGTATGCAGAGTATGGTTCAGAGAGTTCCCTCTGGGCCCATCGCCCGGAGAATTAGTTGGACGACAGTTAACAGAAACATTGGGAGATGATGGCCACTGGCCATGAGCACTCCTGGCTTCTTACTGCTGACTAGATAGATGAATTGATGTGACCCAGGCTGATGACTCAAGACCTTGGCTATTCCTTTGTTGAAGTGTTCTTCCATAACTTCATTTACCTGTAAATCATATGGTCTTCCTCAGCTGTCAACACTGACCCTGCTGTGACACCAGGTCTGTGTTTCCCCACCTCCTACGCCTTTGTTTCCATGGCTGTAAAAAGAGTTAAAGGATTTATACAACCGTCTACCTTTTTTACAGCACAAGGCCACTGAGTACCCATCAGCAAATATTTGTGGAATTCAGTTTTCAGCAAGGAAGCTACGATGGGGGCTGTTGATTATGGGCCACTGCACTTCAAGGAAGGTTTATGGACACTGCACTGCACAGTCTAGAAATACTAGTCTCTTTAAAAACCTGAAAACATCACAGCCACATCTCTTCCAATAGATTACAGTGGACCCAACTGCAGCTGTCATTCAGTGGTAGAATGCTTGGCTTGCCCAGCTATGTAGCAAAGCTAGGTCCAACCCCCGGTTGGAGGAGGGTACAGTAAACATAATTTTTCCCTTGTTTTAAATAAACTAGAAAAAATGGCTTTCACATCACTCACTTTGTGCAAACAAGACATTTTCTAGAATGTCCTAAAGGTGTAAGAGAAGAAGGGATTACTGTGGATTGTTGTCCTTCCCTGGTGCCAGCCTCTGTCACAGACCACTGTCCTGACAGAAAACTAAAAATATCTTCACTGTCAACATAAAACAACTCATCTTCAGAGAGGAGTTCCCTCTGTGTTTCCTTTATATTTAGAAAGTAAGTTCTTGTTGTAAGAACAATCTAGAGTGAAGTCAAAACCACACAAATGATAATAATAAATCAAATGTCAGATGCCCAGATGGTCTATAATGTGGATGTTTAGTTCCTGTT
Source organism: Cricetulus griseus (assembly GCF_003668045.3). Taxonomy (NCBI): domain Eukaryota; kingdom Metazoa; phylum Chordata; class Mammalia; order Rodentia; family Cricetidae; genus Cricetulus; species Cricetulus griseus. Next base: position 92,117,334 of record NC_048601.1, on the reverse strand, counting down.
ATTTTTAAAGTTGCTTCTCTTAGGTTTTTTTGTTTTTGTTGTTGTTGTTTGTTCATTTTGAGACAGAGTTTCTCTGTGTAGCCCTGGCTGTCCTGGAACTCGCTTAGGAGACCAGGCTGGCCTTGAACTCAGAGATCCGCCTGCCTCTCCCCCTCCCAAATGTGCCACCAAACCCCCACTCTCCATTAGATTTTTAAAGACATACCACTTAAAAAAAAAAAGACATACCTCTTTTTATATCTTAATTCTGAAAAAAAAAAAACTAGATCATTAGGAAAAAAACAAACCTATAACCTGTTGAAACCAGTTGGAAGATATTCTAGCCAAAGCAAAAGTCACTGAACGATTTATTTTGTTGTTGGCTTTTGTATCACTAGCTTTAGACTGTAGGTAATGGATTTAAAACATTACAGTACTCAGGATGGATGCCTGTGTTCACTTCTATTTCTGTTTTCTTAAGCATGACTTGCTAAGAAAAACAGATATAGAAGGTTCATCTGTTTTAATCCAGCACTTGGGAGACGGAGGCAAGCGGATCTCTGTGAGTTCCAGGACAGCCTGATCTACAAATTGAGTTCCAGGACAGTCAGAGCTGTTATAAATAGAGAAACCCTGTCTTGATAAAAAGAAAAGAAAAAGCAAGTTCATCTGTGAATCAGATGTAAAACTGTAATCCCCTGTAAAACTGAAACGTTCTTTTGAGTAGCATTTAAGAGTCAAGACATTTTGCATAGAATTAAAGAATTTCGGCATAGTCGCTGCTTCTGAGTAAGTTTCACCAACGGAGCACTAAGAATTGCGAAAGCAACGGGACTAGAAGGGGGACTAGCAGGGCGCTGTGCGAGAGGAGATCCTGCAGGGGGCTCAGACAAGGGATAGTGCAGACAGCGCTCTGATTGAGGCGTTCCCCGCACAGAGTAGGTAATTCGTTTTTAAGACGACAGCAGAGCTTGATGGAGTAAACGAGTGGCTTAGGAGCGGTTTCCTCTTTCTCACTTAAAACTAAAGGGGAAAAAAAGAAAATACTGGAATTTACCAGAAGTGAGTAAACTGCTGGTTCCACCTACAAAGTTTAACATTTTTAGAGGGACTAAAATTTGCAGAGTTTAGGCAGGCTGAGAAGAGATTTCGTTAATAAAAATTTTATTATGCAAATGACAACATAACAGTCAGTCAGTACAAAAGTTTAATTAGTTTATAGTTTAATTAGTTTATAGCCCCAAATGCCAAGAAAAATAAGACCCTTGGCTCTGCTACCTTGGAGTTATCAGTAATAAAAACAGAAAATAAAAAGAAAATTATTCTATGAAACTTATTCCACTTCAAAAACTTAAATACTTTGCTGTGTATTTCTTCTTTGTTCTGAGACTGGATCTTGCTATGTAGCCTTTCACATATAATTTGTAAGAGAAGAGTCATTATCATCTAAAATCAGAACTGATAAACAACCAAACTTGTATTTACTTCTTAATTTTTAGAACTGTTAATTTTTGAGTTGTTAAATATTTCCCACTGAAAATCTTTCAAATCTATAACACTGACAGATGGTGCACCTGCAATTTTAAACTCACCATTCTTTCTCTTTGTTTTTTTTTTTCTTTTGTAGCAAAGGACTGTAAAACCAATTAAGCACCAGCCGAGCTATTCTATTAGAGCCTACACAGTCTCATTTATTTCATATGTAAGTAAACTTCATGAGAGATTTTTCCCATCTATGTTGTTAACTCCTAATTACCCAGTACTGTAAATGATTCTTCATGTAAATTATATGCCTAACAAATATTTGTCGGATGAATGTGTGATATCATTTAATAGCTGCCCTTCAATGCATAAATTCTCCTTAAAAGTGGTTGAACATCTAACTACTGGTGTTTGTTCTAATATGACAAGTGCATACTCCCCTGCCTTGTAAAAGCTATGCGCTGCCTTTTAAATAGCAAACCAGGGGGTGGTGGTCCCAGCCACTCAGGACACTGAAGGAAGGAGCTCTCTTGTACACGAGAGTTTGAGCTACAAAGAAACCATGATTCAGGGGGGAAATTTTTCTCTTTCAGATTGAGAATACAGACCAACTTTTTCCAGCTCAAAATATCCTTAAGCTTCTTTTCCCCCAAAGATACTGAAAACCTCAGAACTACCCTAGTGCCACACAGCATCGTGCTCCTCCATCATTTCCTCAGTCAGGCGCCTGAGGACTAGTCAGAACCGAACTGAAGGACGGGACAGTGTAGAAGATCTCACCGCACTTGGATGAATGCAAAGATACATTCGTTTGATGTATTGGATATAATTCAGACTGTATTTCAAGTCTACAGTTCTCTCTCTGTCGTAATAAGGAAAAAATGATGTGGTGTTTACTTAACTTATTCAACAAATATTTATGTCCCTAAAGTGCAGCACTTTGGAGGTAAGAAATGGACAAGTTTGGTCAGCTCCTTACAAGGAAGCACTCTGTCATGCATGTTGTCCTTAAAAACATCAGTGGTGTGCCCAAGAGGCCCTTAGCATTCGCCAATGGCCCATTTTATAGCTTTTCTTTGGAGAATTTATCTAAATCCTCCTTTCCCTGTGGGGCACAGTGTGCACATGGAGGCCAGCAGAGGGCGCTGTGACCCTCGGAGTTACAGGCTCTGGGGTAGACACCTGGCTTGTTACATGGGTGCTGGTCATCATGATTGTGCTGTCCTAGAGGACTTGGTAGTGAAGAGCCACCGGAAACTGTTGCTACATGAAGGACCTTTTCCTCCATTGCATCTGAATTGAAAGCTGATTTTCTAACTTTATATGCAGGAATGCAGGATTTGGTGAAAAATTGATGCTCTTCCTGTTTCCTGTCAGCAATTTTGAGCCTCAGTTGTCCACCCATTGATTTCAGCTTTCCAGATTAACCGGCCTGGTTCTCAGTGTGGTCTCATTAAAGGGAACGTTTGATCAAATCACACATTTGTCACCTTTTCCCAGATTTTTGTTCTCCTTGTGTTTTTCTGAGTAATATTCCACACCCAGGCATTATAGAAGAGAGATAGATAGATGAAAGATGGATGGATGGATGGATGGATGGATGGATAGATAGATAGATAGATAGATAGACAGACAAGAAGGAAGGAGGGAAGGAACGAAGGAAGAAAGAAGGAAAGAACACTGAAGAAGGTCACTCCATTTCCTGATAACATCTCCCAGCTGCTGATTGACTGTCTTGATACAGAACTTTGTTTCTCTTTCTCTCTCTAGTTTTTTTGTTTGGTTTTTTGTTTTTCCAAGACACGGTTTCTTTGTGTAACAGCCCTGGCTGCCCTGTAATCACTCTGTAGACCAAGCTGGCCTGGAACTCACAGAGATCTTCCTGCCTCTGCTGGGATTAAAGGTGTGCACCTGACTGTTATTTTACTTTAAAGTGAGGTGGAGTGAGTGACCCTTTGAGAAGGATCATCTTGGCCTCAAACTCGTGATCTTCCCGAGTTGACTTCTTGAGCCCTGGGAATACAGTATGTGCCACCACACTCAGCTGCCAGAAATGATATGAAAGCATAAGGAGGGCGGTCACTGCCTACCAGCTGCCCCGTGGGGTGTAACCAATGAATGCGGTTCTTTTGTTTAATTAAAAAGAAAGCCCTTTCCAGTTCTAAAATTTGGATAATTCTTTTGAATTTGTTACCTAGGAGTTACTCTTTCTGTGGTATGTATGCATCTGTGTGTGTGTGTGTGTGTGCGCGTGCCTGTGTGCCTGTGTGCCTGTGTGCCTGTGTGCCTGTGTGCCTGTGTGCCTGTGTGCCTGTGTGCCTGTGTGCCTGTGTGCCTGTGTGCCTGTGTGCCTGTGTGCCTGTGTGCCTGTGTGCCTGTGTGCCTGTGTGCGTGCCCATGGAGGGCCAAAGGCTGATTTTGAGAATCTTGCTTGGTCACTCACTGTCTTATTCATTGAAGTAGACCAATATGATTACTGTGGCTGGCTAGCTTGCTCCAGAAGTCCCCATCTCTGTCTAAGAGTTCAGGAATTGCAGGTAGCCTGCCACATCCTGGCAGTTAAACTGGAGCTGGGGATCTGAACTCCAGTCCTCAGTCTTGCTCAGGAAGCCCTTTACCTGCTAAGTCATCTCCATGGCCCCGGTTGTTCATTTTGTTTTTGAGATAGGATTTGGTGTAGCCTGGAGTAGCCTTCAATTTCTCGTCATTCTGCCTCTACCTCCCAAGTACTGGGATTACAGGCATGTGTCACCATGCAGCCAGCTGCTGCTTTTGAAATATTTAAACAGGATCTAGCTAGTTGTGTTGCCCTTGCTGCCCTCAGAGTCTCAATCTTCCTTCCTCAGCTTCCCAGTTAGGATTATATACATGAGCCACTGTGTCTGTCTGATTGGAGGGCGGGGGGTGAACCACAGGTGGGCGTCCTGTGTCTCCCTCTGTCACTCTCTATTTTATCATTTGAGATAGAGACTCTCAGTGAACCTGTAGCTTAGTGATTAGCTAGACTGTCTGACCAGCAAGCCCCTGAGATCTTCCAGGTTCTTCCTATCAGTGCTGGAATGACTTTGACTTGTCCTGCTTTTCAGGTAGGGGCTGGGGACCTGAACTCAGGTCCTTATGCTTGTACATCAAGCACTTTACCCACTGAGCCATCCCCTAGCCCTATATCTAGTGTTCTTTCTTTTTACAGATTTTTAATGTGTGTGGGCAGGTGGGTATGTGTGCGTGTGGTGGAAGGTGCCCCTTGTGCTTCTAAAGTTGGAATTACAGGTGGTTGTTTGTAGCTCAGTGTGGGTTCTAGGAACTGAACTTGGGTCCTCTGCAAGATCAATATGTTCCCTTAACTACTGAGTAATCTCTCCAGCCCATTTCCTTAAAAAAAGAATATAATAATGAGTATCCTGGGGCTGGAGAGATGGTTTAACACTTACTACCCTTGCAAATACCCTATGTTTGGTTCCCAGTGCCCACATGGAGGCTAACAGTGGTTAGCAACTCTAGTTCCAGGGGACCCAGCACGGTCTTTGGCTTCTCACACAGTAGGCTTACATAAAGTGCACAGACATACATGAAGCAAGCATTTATAAAAATAAAAACAAATCCTCGCCGGGTGTTGGTGGCGCACGCCTTTAATCCCAGCACTTGGGAGGCAGAGGCAGGCGGATCTCTGAGAGTTTGAGGCCAGCCTGGTCTCCAGAGCGAGTGCCAGGATAGGCTCCAAAGCTACACAGAGAAACCCTGTCTCAAAAAAAAAAAAAAATCCTCTTTAATCCCAGCACTCAGGAGGCAGAAGCAGGTGGGCCTCTGTGAGTTCGAGGCCATTCTGGTCTACAAAGTGAGTTCCAGGACAGCCAGAGCTGTTACTCAGAGAAACCCCGTTTCAAAAAAATCCTAGCCAGAAGTTGGTGGCACGAATCTTTGTGTAGTTAAATAAATGCAGCTAGGGGCCTGGAGAGATGGCTCAGAGGTTAAGAGCACCGACTGCTCTTGAAAGACCCCCGAAGAGGTACTTTCGTAGAGGGAGACCCACACCCAGGAATCAGCGAGGCCACGAACTGGATGTAAAAACAAGAGGCTTTATTGGGGAGGCAGGTACCCGGGGCAACTTAGCTTCTGTGTGGCTAAGCGCCCCGAGCCAAGGGAAAGGGGTCCTTATATAGGGAAAAAGGCGCAAGCTAGGAGCAAGGATTCTATTGGATAATTCTAATGAGGCATTATACAGAGCTATTCCCATTGGTCAATGTATATGAGGCGCTATACAGGGTTATTCAAATGAGGCAAAGTACAGAGTTATTCAAATGAGGTGAAACACAGAGTCTTTCAAATGAGGCGAAATACAGAATCATTTCCATTGGATGGTTCAAATGAGACACAGAGCCATTCCAGATCAGCATATTCTCAAGGTCTGGTGTCTGGTGTCTGGTACAGCAGACTCAATTCCCCCCCCCTTCCTGATGGCTGACCTTGGGGGCGGAGACCTTGGGACGGAGTGTTTCTCTTCGGGCGGGGGCTCAGGGGCAGGGCTTCAGGCCGGCTCACTTGGTGTTTGTTCTCGTGCCGACCCACCTGGTGCTCGCCCTCGTGCCGGCCCACCCGGTGCTCGTTCTCGGGCCTGCCCACCTGGTGCTCGTTGCTCGGCCCCAGCCCCGAGGCGCGGTGCCAGGCGGGGCGGGCCGGGGGCGCGAGCCCTGCCGGGGTGAAGGCTTGGGAGGCTCCGGCAGCTTCGGGGCAGGGGGCTCAGGGGCATTTCGAGCGGGTCTTTCACTCTTCCAGAGGACCTGAGTTCAATTCCCAGCAACCACATGGTGGCTCACAACTATCTGTTATGAGATCTGGTGCCCTTTTCTGGTGTGCAGATACACATGAAAGCAGAATGTTGTATACATAATAAATAAATAAAATCTTAAAAAAATAAATAAATGCAGCATAAACAAATGTAACCCATCTTTACATAGTTAAAGTAATATTATACAATATATATATATATATATATATAATATATATATATATATATACTCTGAATAGATCAATAAATTAGCTGGGCGTTGGTGGCACACGCCTTTAATCCTAAGCACTCGGGAGGCAGAAGTAGGTGGATCTCTGAGTTCAAGGCCAACAAGGTCTCCAGAGTGAGTTCCAGAATAGCGGGGCCTGGAGAGATGACTCAGTGGTTAAGAGCACTGGCTTCTCCTCTAGAGAACTTGAGTTTGATTCCCAATGCCCACATGGGAGTTTACAGCCTCTGTAGCTCCAGTTTCAGGGAGTCAAAACCCACTTCTGGCCTCCTTGGGGAGCCAGGCATGTAAGTGGCACACAGACAAACATGCAGGCAAAGTACACATGTGCGGAAAATAAAAAGAGAAGGACTTTTTTTCTTCTTTTCGGGGGCGGGGATGTTTCGAGACAGGGCTTCTCTGTGGCTTTGGAGCCTGTCCTGGAACTCACTCTTGTAGACCAGGCTGGTCTCGAACTCACAGGCTGGTCTGCCTCCCGAGTGCTGGGTTTAAAGGTGTGCGCCACCACCATCTGGCTGGACCTTTTTTCTTTACTTTTGAAAAATTATATTTATTGTATGTGTATGGACACCGGAAGCCATGGTGCTTTTTTGGAGGTGAGACGATAACTTGTGAGCACTGCTCATCCCACCATGTGGGTTATGGGTATCCAACTCCATTGTCAGTCTTGGTAGCAAATGCCTTTGCTTGCTGGGCTAGCTCGTTGGTTCAGGAATGAATTTCTTGACAGAATTAATTTTGCTTGTTTTGCCAGAGAATAGTCAAATTTCAAGAAATTAGTGTCAGGGCTAGAGAGATGGCTCAGAGGTTAAGAGCACTGACTGCTCTTTCAGAGGTCCTGAGTTCAACTCACAGCAACCACAACCATCCATAATGAGATCTGGTGCCCTCTTCTGGCCTTCAGGGATACATGCAGACAGAACATTGTATACATAATAAACAAATAAATCTTAAAAAAAAAAAAATTAGTATCACAGTCAACTTGTTTGTGTGTGTGTGTGTGATTCCGGGGGGGAAAAAGAATGTGTTAGAGAATTAAGTTTTCATTTAGAGTTACAATTACAGCAGGATTAGAAAATTGCCTCACAGGCTAAAGAGATGGCTCAGTAGCTAAGAGCACTTGCTACACTAAGCATAGAGGCATACACCTCTAATCCCAGCACCCAGGAGGCAGAAACAGGCTCATCTCAGAGTTCGAAACCAACCTGGTCTATATAGTGAGTTCTAGGACAGCCAGGCATACACAGAGAAAACATGTCTTGACCCAGGTTCAATTCCCAGCCACCAACATGTCTGTAACTTCAGTCTCATGGGAACCAATGCCCTCTTCTGACTTCTAGTACTGAGCTGTGTCTCCAATCCAACTAACAATGGTTTCAAACCTTTTTAGATTTATTTATGTTTATGAATATTTGACTACAAATTGATCTGCGTACTATGTATATGCCTGGTGCCATAGGAGTCTGTGGTGGTTTGGATGAGAATGGCCCCCACAGGCTCATACATTTAAATGCTTAATCTCCAGTTGGTGGACTGCTTAGGAATGCTTAGGAGATGTGGCCTTGTTGGAGGAGATGTGTCATTGGGGGTGGCCTTTGCGGTTTCAAAAGCCCAAGTCAGGCCCAGTTTCTCTGTCTCTCTCTCTCTGCTTCTGCCTGTGGATCAAGATGTAAGCTCTTAGCTACTGCTCTAGCATCAGGCGGGCCTGCCTGCCACTATTCTTTGTCATGATGCTCAGGGATTAATGTGCAGATACCTTGTTTATACTCTAGCAAATAAAGCTTGCCTGGAGGTCGGAGGGTGGAACTAGTTACTAGCTAACCATAGAGGTCTGGTGGTCTGTGCAGACAGACAGGAAGTGAGATAGCTGGACAGTTACAGAGGGTTGAGGGCTGCCATGTGGGTACTGGAAATTGAACCCTGGTTCTCTGGAAAAGCAACCAGTCCAAACTAGCCTTGAACCCTGTATGTAGCCCAGGAAGACTTAGAACTTTCCATTCTCCTACCTCAGCCTCCCAAGTATTTCTAATTACAGGTTTGTATCACTGGGCCAGGCTTTTGGTTATTTTGTTAGTAGGTCTTGCTATATAGCCCATGTGAGCTCACTTTCTAGTAATACAGTTGCCTCTCTCCTTGCCTATCTGTCTGCAAGCCTACAGCAAGATGGTGACCGGCTCCTGTGAAATCAAGTCTCATAGAGGAAGGTGGCTCGAATCCTGGATGGGGAGTAAATTCAGTATCACATATTCCCCAGATACCACACTGCAGGACTGAGGTGTGAGCCTGGGTGAGCAACACAAGGCAATCGCAACTGAGGGCTGGTATTAGACATGAGCTACTAAGCTCAACGTAAAATTATAATATTGAAAGAAGAAACTGTTTCTTTAGTTGTTTTGTTTTTTCGAGGCATGGTCTTGTAATGTAGACCCAAGCTGACCTCGAGTTTGCCAAGTAACTAAGAATGACCCTCCAGCCTCAGCCTCCCAGTGCTGGGATTAGATGCATCTGAAGGGGAGAAGAGGAGCGGGGAGGAGGACATGAGGGACCAGGAGATACCTTAATAGAGGGAGTCATTATAGGTTTAAAGAGACACCTGACACTAGAGAAACGTCCAGAGATCTACCGGGAGGACCCCAACTCAGACTCTAAGCAACAGCAGAGAGGCTACCTTAAATGCCCTTCCCCTATAATGAGATTGATAACTACCTTATATGCCATCCTAGAGCCTTCACCCAGTAGCTGATGGAAGCAGAAGGAGACACCCACAGCTAAACACTGAGCTGAACTCCTGGAATCCAGTTATAGAGAGGGAGGAGTGATGAGCAAAGGGGTCAAGACCAGGCTGGGGAAACCCACAGAAACAGCTGACCTGAACAAAGGGGAGCTCATGGACCCCAGTCTGACAGCTGGGGAACCAGCATAGGACTGATCCAGACCCCCCTGAACGTGGGTGTCAATTAGGAGGCCTGGGTAGTTTATGAGGCCTCTGGTAGTGGAACAGTATTTATCCCTAGTGTACAAATGGATGTTGGGAGCCCATTCCCCATAGAGGGATACTCTCTCAGCCTAGACACAGGGGGAAGGGCCTAGGCCTTACCCCAAATGATGTGAAAGACTTTGATGATCCCCCATGGAAGCCCTCACTCTTTCTATGGAGCAGAAGAGGGATGGGATGGGGGGGGGCATGGGAGGCGGGAGGGAGAGGGAACTGGGATTGATATGTAAAATAAGATTGTATCTGCCTGGTGTTGGTGGTGCACACCTTTAATCCCAGCACTCCGGAGGCAGAGACAGGTGATCTCTGTGAGTTCAAGGCCAGCCTGGTCTACAGAGTGAGTTCCAGGACAGCCTGCAAAGCAATACAGAGAAACCCTGTCTTGGAAAACCAATTGAGAAGACAAGTAAAGATAGAGAGAAAAGACATTTAGTGCTCGTGTTGGCAGAACATTGTGAAAATCGCTATATTCCTGACAACAGTCTATAGATTCTGTGCAGTCCTTATAAAAATTCCAGTGATATTCTTCTCAGTGTTAGAAAAAAGTCCTAAAATTCACAGGAAAGCAGAGCTGGGAAGATGGCTCAGATGGCTGCTCTTCTGGAAGTCCTGTTCAATTCCCCCGCAACAACCACATGATGACTCAAAACCGTCCATAGTGAGATCTGGTGCCCTCTTGTGGTGTAGAGGTATACATTCAGGCAGAACATTGTATATATAATAAATATTTTTTAAAAATTCACAGGAAAGCATAAATGTCACCAAATAGGCAAAAGCATGCTAAGCAGAAAAGGCAATGCTGGGGGAAGTGTTGGGGGTGGTTGCACAGTATCTGATTCTCAAACTGCATTTCAGAGCTATAAAAATAAAACCAGTGTGGAGTTGGCAGAAAACAGACACATAGGGACCTTTAATCCCAGTACTCTGGGGACAGGGGCAGGCAGATTGCAGAGGGCAGCTAGGGCTATGTAGTTCTAGGTCATCCAGGGCTATATAGTGAGACTCTGTGTCAAAGAAACAAGACATATAGACTAGCAGGATGAAAGAGAAGACTCAGATGTATATATTGGAGAAAAGACAGCCCTCCTTAACAAGTGATGCTGAGAAAAACTGGATTCCAACATGTAGAATGGAATGGGATTCATGTTTGTCAGCCTATACACAAAAGTCAATTCAAAATGGATCAAAGATCTTAGTGTAAGACCCAAACTGTTAGGGGAAAAACACCTAAGATATAGGCAAGCTGAGCATGGTGGCGCACGCCTTTAATTGCAGCACTCAGGAGACAGAGGTAGGCCGATCTCTCTGAGTTTGAGGCCAACCTGGTCTACATAGAGAACGCTAGACCAGCCAGAGCTACATAGTAAGACCCTGTCTCAAAGAACCAAAAACAAAAATACAAGTATAGATAAAGATGTTCCAAAAAGTACTCCAGTAGCACAGTAAACAATCCCAAGAATTAGCAAGTACAATTGCATGAAATTTTTATACACTTAGTGCAGTGTCTCATGCCTTTATTCCCAGCACCGAGGAAGTGGCAGCAGGGGAATCGCTGAGTTTGAGGCTAGCACGGACTATGTAGCAAATTTGGGACAGGCAGGGCTACAGAGTAAGACACCCTGTCTTAATAAATAAATAAATCGAAACCAACCACACAAAAAAAACATAGTAATAAATCAGCTAGTGAACTCAAAAGTTCTCAAAAGAAGAAAGGCCAATAAATACTTAAAACTTGTTCATCAGCCTCAGCCATCAGGTAGATGCAAATTAAGACAGCATGGAGCGGGCTGGAGAGATGGCTCACTGGTTATGAGTTCTAGCTGCCCTTCCAGAGGACCCAGGTTTGATTCCTACGACGGACATGTGGCTTACGACCCTCTGTACTCCAGTTCCAAGGAGTCAGACAGGCTTTTCTGTCCCCTGACAGCACTGCATACAAGTGCACAGGCAAAACACCCAGACATATAAAATAGAAATAAATAAGTCTAAGGTCGAGAGGGTTTAATGCCAGCACTTGGGAGGCAGAGACAGGAGATGTCTGAGTTTGTGGCCAGCCTGGTCTACAGATCCAGTTCCAGAACAGCCAGGGTTACACAGAGATACCCTGTCTCAAAAAAACACAAATAAATCTAGACGGAAAAATGGTCTTAAAGGGTACAACATCGAACTTCATTGAGAGCGTGTCTTGCCCTGGTCAGAATGGCTGTCACAAAGGGGAAAAACTCTGATGAGAATGTGGAGAAAGAGGAAACATGCACTGTAAACTAGTGCTCCACTGTGGAAACCATCGTGGAGGTTCCTCAAGAATCCCAAAATAGAGCCACCTTGTGATGTCCACGTATGACTTCTGGGTCTATACCCAAAGAACTCGGAGTCAGCACACCATAGAGACATCTGTGTTTACGACGCACCGCCAAGATATTGAACTTGTCCAGCTGTTCACTAATGAATAGCAAAGAAAACAGGGCATTTATCCACACTTGAAAGACAGGTAAAGCTATATATCTAAATTTATACATACATATATCTCACATACATGACCTGAAAGCAGGAGAGGCACTAATTGGAATAAAGAAAGGGACTGATTGGGGTGGGTGAGACAGGACAGTGGGGAGGGACAAACAATAGCCAGTTACGCTATTGTAATGTCATAATGAAATTATTTTTATTGTAACTTTAGTATATTAAATAAAGAATTATCATAAACATTTTAATACTCTCCACACGCCTGAGAACTAGCCTGATTGTTTACTACTTTGGAAGTTGCTGAACCTTTAGTAAATTTCTGCAGACTAAGGGCCATAGAATAAAGCTTCTCTAAATAATGTTCTGCTAATCACCTTGCTCCCTACTTCTTTTAACTTTTAAGATTTTCTGTGTGTGTGTGAGTGCAGGTCAGAGGACAGCTCTCTTAGAAGGGTCTCCCTTTCTGCCTTGTTGACACAGGTTCTCTCTTCTGTTGCTGCTGGGGTCTCCACAGCACACACCACACACACCCCCACACCCCCCACACCCCCCCCCCCCCCCCCGTCTCCACACAATAACGCCGGGATTACAGATGCGCACCATGGAATCTGGCTTTTACTTGGGTTGGGGGATGGGTCTCCAGTTCTGGAAAGTATCCGAGTTACCCCTTCAGGCCCTTCTCCCCCTTATTAACCTCCTCTTTTTCTTCCCTCTTTTTTTTTTTTTTTTCTTTTTCTAGAGAGGGTCTCACTAGGTAACTCTCCTAGAACTCCGTGGCCTACAATGTTTTGGGAGTCCCTTAGACAACACTGGACAACTCAAAAGGCAGCTTTTCATGCTTGGTGTTGGGTTTTGTTAAATAGTCTATGGTTCTTGGGGGAGCACCGACAGCCTGGATGGGAAATTTCATTTAAACTATGTATGTATACACTTATATGTATTATATGTAATTTTAGATATAGTATTTTTAGATACTCTTATTTTACCCAATCCCTCCTTATGTATTTATCGCCCCTAATTGAAACCACCCCATTTTTCCCGTTTCCCTTTCAGATCACTTATCCCGAGACAATTCCCCTCTCTATTGCTCCCCCTCCCTCTGTGGTCCTTTTACTTTCCTGGTTTCTGCAGTTACTCCAAGTTATATATTCACATCTGAAGACTTGGAGCTAGGAGCTACAGGTGAAGAGAACATGTGACCTTTGCCTTTCTGGGTCTGGGTTACCTCACTCACTATTATCTTCCTGGTTCCATTCATATATGTGGATAGATCCTGGTGAAAATTGAAACCATTTAAAAATCTTAAACTACTAGACCATGGCTTGCATTCAGCAGTCTATCACGTTCTTTTAGTCTCCTTCAATTTGGACTGTTCCTCACGCCCCACACCTTCTTTCGGAAATGATGTTGTTGCCCAACAAGCTGGTTTCTCCTGCACCTGGCTTCCGGTTAGGTGAGATGGGGACACTATGCTGAATTAGAATACCCCTCTATTTTCCCATCATCTTTCATGGGATTGAAATCAGTCTGGCCACCTCCTTTCTCCCGATTCTCTCTAGTGTGGTGGTGAACCATAGTGATGCCATCCTAAGTGTTTTTTGGGGAAGCATAGTTGTCTGCTGTTCTCATCACTTAATCCTTTAGCTGTCTACCAGCTTTCTTCAGTCTAAAATTCTAAACATTTTCTTCTTTGTAGTGAATACCCTGAGTGGAATATACTAAGAGCATGTTTCTTAGTATGAACACCATCTCTCTCACCTTGACTATCAGGGCAGTAAAATGGTGATTTAGAGCTTTGTTGTTTGAGACAAGAGTCTATGTAAACACTTGCTGACCTGGAACTCCTTATATAGGTCAGACTGGCCTTACTCGGAAATCCCCCTGCCTCTACTTCTGCTGGGATTTAAGGTGTGTACCACCACATACGGTTATAAGTTTGTGTGTGTGGTGTTATGTACATGTATGTATGTATATGCACACATGTGCATGCATGCATACATCTATCAACTCAAGGATGCTCAAAGAGTACATTGGGTTTATTTATTTTTTGCCATATTTCCTTGAAACAAGTCTCTTAATGAACCTGGAGCTAGGCTGTCAGCCAGCATGCCCCAACTATTATCTCTACCATCCGTACACAACTTTAGGGTTACACGAATGCAGTCAACACCTGGTTTTTATCCGAGGCTTTGAATTCAGGTCCTTAAGGCAAGCACTCTCATTTCCTGAACCATCTCCACAGCACCCCCTCTACACCTCTTTCAAATGTCATTTATAGTTCTATTTGACTTCACAATAACAAAAATGTCAACAGCTGAGCCATCTCTCCAGACCCAACAGCTTCTAAAGGTCTTATCTCATTGTATGTAAATACCATTTCATCTAGTTGGCCACTGCTGGATACTTGGGTTGATGACTTGGCATACTAGTTAAGACTCCTTGGGGATACAGGTCCCGGAGCGGGGCCATTCCTATCTTTTGATGAATTGATACATGTGCGTCATGCTCCTTCTGTCCACACACTTGCTGATACTTGTCCTTTTGTAAGTCATCTTTGTTTTTTTTTTTTTTGGTTTTTCCAGACAGGGTCTCTGTGTAGCTTTGGAGCCTATCCTGGCACTCTCAATAGAGACCAGACTGGCCTCGAACTCAGAGATCCACCTGCCTCTGCCTCCCAAGTGCTGGGATTAAAGACTTGTGCCACCAACACCCTGTGTAAGTCATCTTAAGATACATTTTTCTTTATAGCAATGATTCCATTCAATAACCTTATATCTTAATGTTTATTTTATGTATATTGGTGCTTTGTGTGCATTTATGTCTGAGGGTGTCAGATCTCGTAGTTATGGACAGTTGTTAGCTGCCATGTGGGTGCTAGGAATTGAGCCCTATGTCCTTAACCGCTGAGCCATCTCTGCAGCCCTTAATAATCTTAAAATTCCCATAATTTTATGGGAAGAGTACATTTTCATTTAATTTTTTCAGACAGAGTTTCTGTGTCCTGGAATAAGCTCTGTAGATCAGACTGGCCTCAAACTCAGAGATCCACCTGCCTCTGCCTCCTGAGTGATGGCATTAAAGGAGTGCACCACCACTGTCTAGTGGAGTACTTTCAATTAAAAAAAATTATTATATATATAGTGTTTTACCTGCATGCCAGAAGAGGACACCAGAATCAGCTGATCCGAGCTAGTGAGAGATCACTGACTCAGGTCTGACAAATGGGGAACCTGCATATGACCTTAACATATGACCAAACTAGACTCCCTTAACAGGTGACAATGGTATGACAGACAATATGAGGCCACTGGCAGTGAGTCCAAGATCTAATTCTAATGCACAAACTGACTCAGTGGAGCCCGTTCTATATGGAGAGATACCTACCTTGCCCAGCCTAGACACAGGGGTGTGGGGGAGGAGAGGTGCCTTGGTCCTGCCTCAGTGAGATGATGGGACAGACTTAGTAGACTTCCTAGAGAAGGCCTCACCCTCTCTGAGGAGCAGATGGGAGGTGGGGAGAGGTGGACAGCCCTGGCTGTTCTTCCAGAGGGTCCGGTTCCACTCCTAGCACCCACATGGTGGCTCCCAGCTCTAACAGTTCCAGAGGATAAGATGACCTCTTCTAGTCTTCAAGGCGGTCACCGCATGTACACACTGCTGCACTGACACACATGCAGGCACACACTCAAACAAAAATAGCTTTCAATCCAGTTGCATTGTCCACTGTTATCAAATAAAACAAACAATCCCTTTTCAAATTAACTTTTATTTGAAATTACTCTTCCCCACATGTATTTTAGGATTCTATACTATACAATAACCCACAAAACCAATAACCCAATACCAAAATTTCTAACAGCAAGTTATACAGTTGTTCTAGGTAATAAATAAAGGTTGTCCTTCAGTGATTAAGGGAATACTTAAGTTTCTGTAAATTTAACACAAAAATCACACTTTAAGTTTATAAGGTTTAACACGTAACTTCAAACATAACATGTTTTATAGGAATCTACAAGCTTTAATTCCTAAAAGGTGACTTAATTTTTTAGGGTCAAAGTTACATTCTTCATAGTTTCTCCTATAGCTTCAAACTTTCTACACTCAACTCTGTTCCAGGCCACTCTAGACAACCTGACGTGACTCATCTACTTAAAGTGATCTTCCCCAAGAAGGTTAAAAAGCAGTTTGTCACGACTGCAGGGTTCTAATAGGACGTCTACTACACTACCCATCACAAAAGCTTTCAAAAGACGGCCATTTCTTCCCTCCTAGTAGGGAGTTAGTCCCCTGTAAAGGCAAAGAACCACAAAGCATAACAGCGGGCTCCTTTTTTCTCAGATGTTGGACGACTTAAATGACAATTACACCTTTAAGAGTATAACAAAGGATGGAAAACAGTAACACAACTGGCCACACTATAGATGAAATAAACCAAGGGTTTTTTTGTTGTTTTGTTTTGAGGACTAGGAAGCATCGGAAGCTCATAAATCCAGAATCAAAAAAGGAAAGGAAAGTCCTTAGCCATAACTGCTTCATTATCAATAGCGTCCTGAAAGAGAACAAAAACAATTATTATAGTTTGACTTGCCTAATATTTTTCCAACTATTAACAGCTACCACATATGCAAGTATCTGGTTAGAAAGATGGTTTCAGCTGGGCGTTGGTAGCACACGCCTTTAATCCCAACACTCGGGAGGCAGAGGAAGGAGGATCTCTGTGAGTTCGAAGCCAGCCTGGTCTACAGAGCGAGTTCTAGGACAGACTCAAAGCAATACAGAGAAACCATGTCTCAAAAAACAAACAAACAAACAAACAAACAAACATACATACATACATACATACAGTTCCAACACTACAAAAGCAAATTTTACATACTTGGGCTGTAGGAACGAGATCTTGACCTTGACCTGTAGCGACTGTAATACGGAGAAGGCGACCTTCTTCTGTAAGAAATGAGAGATGAATTAGCACACTACATAATCACTTCACTGAGTCTGGGGAAGAAAAAAAACAAAACAAAACAAAAACCTAGCCATTGTGGTAGTACAGGCCTTTAATCCTAAATATTGGGAAGACGTGACGTTAGTGAGTGGAGGCCAAGATAGTTTATACAGCCAGTTTCAAGCTAGCCAGGGCTACACAGAAGACCCTGTGCCTTCATTTTTAAGGAGTATGAGGACCTAGCACAGGACCTAGCACATACTGGACAAGTACCATCAAGTGACACTCTCACCCCTAAACTTTCTTCAACTCTGAACCACCCTAGCCCCCAAAATATGTAAAGTCACTTTATTAGTAGGTTGAGCTCAAGTGATCTTATCTTTGTCTCCCAAGCAACTAAGACTACCCAGCTCAAACATCCAGTTTCTATTTGTACATGCTAACCATTAAAGTACCAAATAAAGCTACCATCCACATAGACTTGACATGTCAGATTAAAACATTACCTGTACCGATAATCATAGTCTTCGTATCTGTCATAGCCTCGGTCATATCCTCTATCATAGTAAGAATCTCGTCGTCTGCCACCGCCGCCTCCTCCTCCTCCTCCGCCGCCTCCTCCTCCACCGCCACCACCACTACTACACACACACACACACACACAAAAAAAAAAAAAAAAAAAAGAGGAAGAAGAAAAGATTATTATCCTGGATCATTTTATACAAACTGGCAGGATAAGTGAGATAAGCGGGAACCTTTCTTGCATGGCAAATGTCCTCCCATCTCACCCTACTGACTCCCATGGTGTTCTGCTTTGGCTCCTTATGGTCTCACAGAACTCTATGGGGACATGGCCCAGCAGTTAAGAGCATATTTTGCTACTCTTCCAAGATTCAGTTCCGTTCCCAACACCCACGTAGGGTGGCTCACAATGCCTGCTACTCCACCGAGGGGAACTGATACCATCTTTTGGCCTCTAAGGACACTGTACTCATGTGCATACACCCCTCCCCAAAATACATAAAAAAAAAAAAAAACCAAAATACTTTAAGACCAGTGTGGTGGCACATGCCTTTAATACCGGGCACTAGAAGGAAGAAGCTGGAAGATATGTGAGGCCAGCCTGGTCTACAAAATGAATTCCAGGATAGCCAAGGCTCTATAGAGACCCTGTCTTAAAAAAAAAAGAAAGGAAGGAAGAAAGGAAAGAAAAAAAAAGAAAAAGCATAGGAAATAATAACAAATGTAAAGGGTTGAAAGATGGGTCAGTGGGCAAAGGCACTTGCTGCTTTAAACCTGACAATTCTATCCAAGGGATCTACATGAGTGGAGAGAACCAACTCCTGCAAACCATATACCCTCTCTCTAAATATATAGTTGAAAAAAAAAAGTATGTATTAGTTTAATTAAACTAGGCCTGAACACCAAAAAGAATGACTATTCCAGGATCTAATGTTTACTCATTGGGGGTGAATCTGAAGCCCCCTTCTTTGGTGTGTTCCAAAAACAAGGGACAATTTCAAGCCTGGTTTTCTGTAGGTCTTCTCTTCCCTATCAACATATCCCTCAATTAAACAAAAACAAAAAAAAAAACAAAAAAAAAGCCTGCATCTATCTGCCCCTCTTCCCACCATGTGCCACTTTTTATGTGACAGTAGTCCTGGCTGGCCTCAACCTCTAAAGATCTGCCTGCCTCTGGCTCCTTTGCATTCCTTAAAAAGCAAACAATATGAAAACATTTATATTTTTGTTCAATGTGAAAATCGTGATATTTTAAAAACAAAGACCAGTATCAATAAACTGCCTATAAAGAGGCCTACAAGAGATAACCCCTACAAAACACAAGTTCTTACTGTGTTGGTCTGCCCATGTAAATGCCTGGTGTAGGCGTGTGTGCTCTCTTGGTGATAGAATAATCCACACGAATTCTTCTACCATCCAGCTCCATCCCATTCGCCCTTTCCATAGCCTATAAAAGAAAAAGAAAATTATTCATAATTCATTAATCTTGAAGCCATTTTTAGCTAATTTAAAATTAAGTATGAACTATTTATAAAATAAACCCACTTTTGAAATGGCATAGAACTGCAGCTTATATAAGGAACCGCCAGCATTTCCAGAGCTAAGTATTACCCAGAATATATTTAAGTTGCACAATGCAACTAAGATCTGCTTCCCTTACAAAGACAAACCTCAGATATTCAGAAGAGCTAGCTAACCTTTAGGATTCTGTTTGTTTTTAACTTATAACCCCTCCTACTCCCCTTAAGACTAGATATCAATATCACCCTGAATTGCTTGGGAATTACAGCAATCCTGCCTCTGTCTTACAAGTAATAGATTACAGGTATACACCATCATGCTCACCTTAACCTACCTCTAGCCTTGCTCTTCAGTTTGTAGTTCAATATTTATTTGTAAAACTCACTAAGTAGCCAAATAGCCATGATTTAAAGGGATGCAAGAGAACAATTATAGTAGCTTGCCTCCTCTTGTTGAGAATTGATAGTACACAAATTAGTACACAATTCTAAGCCAGCACTGCCCCCTAGTGATCACCACGGGACATAACCAGCCTGCATCTGAGCTCACCATCCCACTCACTCAGGCACTTTCTGTGTAGGCCTAGCTGCCCTCAAACTCAGAGATCCACCTGCCTCTACCCCACCCCACCGAATTAGACATAAAATTAGACTGTCAACTTAAGCATCAATATGGCTCATATAAAGAAAAAAGAACAGTTACACACTACAGTTTTTAACATTTACTCATATCATTCACTTCATAAAGATTTCAATTAGCATGTAATTATATAGAAAGCATGAACTGAGAAGCAAAACTAGTTTTTTTTTTTTTTTTTTTTTTTTTTTTTTTTTTTTGAGACAGGGTTTCTCTGTATTGTTTTGGAGGCTGCCCTCGAGTTCGCTTTGTAGACCAGGCTGGCCTCAAATTCTCCTGCCTCTGCCTCCCAAGTGCTGGAAATAAAGGCATGCGCCACCATCGCCCAGCGCCAAACTAGCTTTTTTAACTGCAAAACTGTGAGCTGAGTTCCAATCTGGTCAGACAGTCAGGAG
Source organism: Cricetulus griseus (assembly GCF_003668045.3). Lineage (NCBI taxonomy): Eukaryota > Metazoa > Chordata > Mammalia > Rodentia > Cricetidae > Cricetulus > Cricetulus griseus. Next base: position 92,097,381 of record NC_048601.1, on the reverse strand, counting down.
GCATGTTTACAGAAAAGATAAACAGACTTAATAATGCTGCATCATTATCATGCGTGTAAAAAATTCTTTCAAATGAAAATTATAAAACAAGACTTACCTCCTTAGAGTCATCTATCCTCTCAAAATACACAAAAGCAAATCCACGTGACCTCCCAGTTCGCTGATCATAAACCACATTCACACCACTCAATGGTCCATATCGAGAAAACACTTCACGAAGATCTCTCTCTGTTGTGTACAAACTGAGGCCAAACACTCCCAGGCAAGTATTGGGATCTGGATTTGCCTGTTGAATAAAGGTAGAGTTAAATTTTAATTAAAATTCCAATATAAGATCAAAACACAAAGATTTTCTTTGGAATACACTTTATGGCTATAGTTTGTATAAAAGCATTCCCTTTCAGCTGGGTGGTGGTGGTGATGGTGTGAGGCCTTTAATCCCAGCACTGAGGAGGCAGAGGCAGGCAGATCTGTAGATGTTCTAGAGAGCATCAACATGCTCTCTAGAGCATGTTCCAGGTCAGCTAGGACTGTTACACAGAGAAACCCTGTCTTGAAAAACAAAACAGAAAAATTCCCTCTCTCATCTAGCTCAGCAATTCTCAGAATGTACCCAAAGAATTCACCTTTTGCATGTCTGGTTCATTACTAGTTAATCTGATTCATTTCCACTTTTCCAGTAACCTCAATTTTATGTAGTGCTGGAGACTCAACCCAACAGCTAAGTACTCTGCCCATTCAGCTACAATCCTAGCCCTCTATTTTCATCCTTTTAAACATTTACTTTAGGGGCTAAAGAGACAGTTCAATGGTTAAGGGTACCTACTGCTCTTGCAGATGACCCCATGTGGGATGGTGGTGTATAACTACCTGTACCTCTACATCCAGGGGACCCAGTAACCTAACTTCCCAAAGCAAACATGTGTACATACTTTAGGCAGGCACACATAAACACATTAAAAGAATTTAAAAATTATTTCCCCCCCAGTTTCTGTCCATGTGTTCCCAGAGGCCAGATGGGGACAATGGATCCTCCCAACTCTGGTCGGTCCTCTGGCAAAGCAGTTAAGTGTTCTTAGTCACTGAGCCTTACCTCTAGCCACATTTTCATTCTGTAGCAGGATATCCTTTGAATGTTGTCAGGATCAAGACTTTAATATTATTATTAAATAAATACTGACACCAAAACTACTGTGGATGTCAGCATCACTGGTATCATATAGGGAAAACACAGCAAACAACTTTAGAGTAGGGCAATTTGAGACCTGGGCTCTAACACTTATCTAAAACAACAACAATGAACAGAACCCCCCCCCCCCCACATTTAGTGTGTGTATATATGGACACACTTGTAGTATGAAGCACATATGGAGGTCAGGACAATTCTTTCTACAATGTGGATTCTAGATATAAACACAGGCCATTAGGCTTGGCTGCCAAGTGCCCCAATCCACTTACTGAGCTATCTTGCTGGCCTCTCTGCCAACTCAAAATCAAAACAAAATACTTCAGTGCTTCACACCCAAATAACCTGCACATAAAAAGTATTACACGGAGGCTGGAGAGATGGCTCAGAGGTTAAGAGCACTGACTGCTCTTCCAGAGGTCCTGAGTTCAATTCCCAGCAACCACATGGTGGCTCACAACCATCTGTAATGAGATCTGGTGCCCTCTTCTGGTATGCGCATATACATGGAAGCAGAATGTTGCGTGCATAATACATAAATAAGAAAGTATTACACGAATTCAATAGGAGTATAAGATATTACATAGATCTTTGGTGTTTTCTTGTTTCTTCCCTATAATAAAACTTTTGAGTGAAAACAAAACAAAACTTGAGTGTACCACATAGAAGTTTATGATTCTCATTTTAATTGAACATATTTTTTCCCAAATTTGATTTTTTAAGAAACCTGGAAAGAGCTGGGTACAACTGTGCACACTCAACATCCCAGCACTAAACAGACGGGATTCCTGGTGCTTGCCGTACAGCCAGCATAGCCAATAGTTGAGGCTCACAAGACACGGTAATTAACTGAGGAAGATAATGGGCACACCCTCTTGTCTGTATGTGTACACTGTGCAGACACAGAAACCAACTCAGTGCTTAGGACCTCACACTGCTCTAGCAGAGGTGCATTTCTAGCGCCCATGTTCCGAGGATTAAGGACTGTCCATTACTCTGGCTCCAGAGGAACTTACGCCCTTTGCAGCTTCCTTAAGAAATGCACTTACACAAACTTCCTGCTTAGTAAATGCAGCATTGAAGAGGATGAGGCAGATCTACATGGCAAACCTGTCACACACAAAGTCAAGAAAATGTACTTTGGGGCTGGAGAGATGGCTCAGAGGTTAAGAGCACTGACTGATCTTTTAGAGGACCTGGGTTCATATCGTAACACCCACATGGCAGCTCACAACTGTCTAATTCCAGTTCCAGAGGACCTGACACCCATGGCAAAGCACCAAAGCATATAAAATTAAAAAAAAAAAACTAATAAAAATGTACTTCATTTGTAGGAGGTTTGTGAAATTATGTATATTTATTAATGTACACAGTGTTCTGTCTGTATGTGTCCCTGCAGGCCAGATGAGGGCACCAGAACTCATTACAGATGGTTACCAGTCGTCATGTGGTTGGCTGGGAGTTGAACTCAGGACCCCTTAAGACTAGCTAGTGTTCTTAACCTCTGAGCCATCTCTCCAGCTCCCCAACCCCACCTTTTCAAGAAAGTATTTCTCTGTGTAGCTCTGGCTGTCCTGAACTCATCCTGCAAACCAGGTCGTCCTCAAACTAGAGATCCGCCTGTCTCTTGCAGTGGAAGTGCTGGGATTAAAGGCGTGCGCCACCAAGGCCCGGCTCACCCCTCCCCCTTTAAAGATAGGGCTTCATTACGTGGCCCTGGCTGGCTTGGGACCTAGACCTCCACCCACCTACCTTTGCCTCCTGAGTACTGTGATTAAAGGCAAGCACCACCACATGCAGTTAAAATACTTGTTCTTTCTGCCATACCACTTTTTTCATAAAAGCAAGATATTATGCCATGACTACACATTGGAGAAAGAGAAAGCCAAGTTTCCATTAACCCTTACAACAAACGTACCCTGCTGCCTGTATGTCTTCTGCGATTAGACATTGGAGAGTGACTCCGACTTCTTCGTCGACGATACTCTGGTGTATAGGATCTACTTCGAGATCGTCTCCTATGAGAATGAGACCTGGACCGAGTGTAGCGTCTATGAGAATGCCTCCTTGACCTTGACCTTTGAAAGAAACAAACTTAGGTTTAATAGATCACAGGGCTGGAGAGATAGCTCTACAGTTAAGAGCATTTATTTGTTGCTCTCCAAGACAACTCAGGTTTGGTTTATGGTGGCTCATAACCATCTGTAATTCCAGTTCTGAGGGCACTGCATGCACATGGAATACATACATACAGAAACACAGGTTATCTAATTAATAAAAAATTTCTTAATTTTTGTTTTGCTGCAGCAATTGAGGTATGTCCCAACCACTCACTTGGGTATTTTACTTTCTATAAGGGATGTGATGCCCTCTTTGGGACTCAATGGACACCTGCTTATTTACACTTTTTTCCCCCACACACCCATTTTTATTTATGTATATATATGTGTACATATTTGTAGATGCCTTCCAGAAGTGGGCTGCACAACACCTGAAGGTGGAGTTACAGGTGGTTGGCCGTAAGCTGTCAAATGCTTGTGTTGAGAACTAAGAATCAAGAGCAGATCCTCTGGATGAACAGCAAACACTTATTTTTTAAATTTCTATTTAGTCCACTCCTTCACTCTCATTTCATTTTCCATCAAAAAAAAAAAAATGTTAAAGCATACTTAAGAAACAAGAAAAAGAATAGCAGCAGCAGCAGGGTGTGCATGTCTTTACTGCCATCAGCACTCAAGAGAGACAAAGATCTCTGTGAGTTCCAGGCCAGCCAGGGCTAGAGAGTGAGACCTTGTCTAAATTGAAAAGAAAAAGAGAAAGTGATGGAGATGCACTCAGAGAATAGCAAAAACAAGTCTGCTATACCTATAAAGGAATTATGAAGAGCAAAGAATATTGAGGTTAACCTGGTATTAAGTTCTTGAATAAACAGACTTCTGAGAGAAGGATAAAACCAATCTAATGGTGTACTACCAGAGACAAATCATTCCATAAGGAAGAATACTAATGAAGATATCCCTTATTCTCCTAATACTAATTTTAGTAAAATCTGCTGCTAACACCACTGCCCAAACAAACAAAAAAAAACCCAAACAATAACAAAACAAATACCAGTTTTTGCCTTGGGCAGATGGCTTATGGGTGATCACCATGTAGGCAGAGAACTATGAGTACCGACCTTCAAAAGTTCTGTAAATGTTGGCCAGGTGTGGTAACTGGTCGTAATTCCAGTTTTGGAAGGTAGAGACTAGGGATCCTCAGAGCAAGATGTCTGGTTAGAACAGCCACACTGTTAAGCTCTGGCCTGATTGAGAGATTCTGCTTCAGAAAGTAAGGTAGATGACAGGTTTGTATATCTAGTTTTTTTTGTTTTTTGTTTTTTAATTGTGTACGTATGTTTTTGTGTAGGTACAAGAGTAGAGGTCAGTTACACCATTCGGCTTCCAAGGATTAAACTGAGAGAATCAGGTATGGTGGCTGATACCTTTACCCAATAGGCAGTAGCTAACAGATAAGCTAAGGAATGATTCTAAATTCTGCAGTGAACTTTCTATATGAAATGCTGCAAAAAGGAGATCTGACAAAACCATCTTGCTGTGAAGAAAGCAGTTAGCCCATTTTAAACTTACCTGGATTTTGATCTTGATCGAGAATGGGATTCAGAATGTTTGGAAACCCTTGATGGACTACGAGATCCTGACCTGCTCTCTGATTTTACTCGAGCAGGAGTTCCCGTTGGAGATTTTGACTGAGAGCGAGACTCCTAACAAAGAAGACAGTATTACAAATGGCACTGGTCAAGTAGATGCCTACCACCTAACATTTAAAATACCGTAATTATTTATATTGATTGCTCCTGAAAAACAAATGGTTAGGCAACACCCTCCAGAAAAAAATTTCAGCTCATTAATATCCCATTGTTAATACTGCTAACTGTCCTCAATAATTCCCTACTTGAACCAGATCATCAATTTTCTATTAACTAAGTAATCATGCAAATTCATCTACAACTTGATCATACAGACACTGGAACATAAACCATACATTTACTTAACCTAGGACCCATTCATTCTTCCAGATTCTTTTAATTCTACTTCACTCTTGCTTTCTACTTCTCTTCATTCTTCATTGAGTTTTTCATTTTTCATACTTCGTGTATTCTTCCCCAATTCAAACAATTCAAAATAGCCTTAAAAATATTCAAGAGCTTCTATCTGACCAATCTTCTGTTCAATTTTTTCCCCCATTCAATTTTAATTTTCTGATCTTTAATACTTTTCATTAGCCTTCTTTTATCTTGATTTATCTTCCACATTCTTGGAAAAAACTCTTCAATTTCTTCACGAACATTAACCTTAATGGAAAAAGAACATTTAGTATATTTAAGCACGTGGGGATTATAAAACTCTGCTGGAGTTCAGAATGTTATCTACCAAATGGAAAGGCCAGCAGGTAAAGTGCAAATAACTAGTTTATTTAAAAATAAATTAAAAAAACCAAATTTTCATAGTATTTAAAAATGTGTAGTCTAACAGAATTTACTGAATTTCTCTAAGATTTTAACCATATTCTTTACCCTCCTCCCCTTTCATGTCCATTCTAGTCCCTAATTTTAATATAAATGTAATTCAAACATAAACTACAATTCCCCCCACCTAAATATTCATTTTCCACTATTTTACAGGCTGAAAGCTCTTACTGATCTTAGAATTAACTTTCAATAAGCCACACTTAAGAAATTCAGGTACGGCTGAAGCAAAGCATCCCAGGCCAAAGTGGCTATACACACCATCTGAACTCACATGACAGCACACATGCCGGAGATCAAAGACATAACAAATTAGTAAAATTGCACCTCCCAATTTTGACTGCTGTTTCCACTCATTCTGATTAACCAGAAAGATGTGTTTTGAAGACAAGCACATAAAAACTAAAGGGAGAGCACAAAGTTTCTAACAGCCCTTCGCTTTGACTGGTAAATTCCTGAAATAGATGCCGTTGATGTTTGAGACACCACTTACACCATAAAGTACGAACAAAATGTGTATCATGACAATTGTCCTTGATCCCACCACTTTTGTATTTATGCACACCAATGTATACTCTTGCAGAGAAATAGACATCTCCTCCATGGCAAACTAGTCTCTGAAGTTAGTTCTACGTAAAAATTTATCAAATAATTAGTAACTGACTAAAAACCATAGTAATCCACATAACCAAAATAGAACCCAAAATTTGGTTTCTCCATCCACTTAACACTCAGTTATTAATGCAAAGAATTAGCCCGATCTTAACAAATGTACAAATTCATACCAATTTTCATTTATGCCACATCTCCTGCCTCTATTTCCCTCCCAAGCAAACATGGGCATGTACAACCAAACTTGGTTTTACATTGTGCTGGGGACTGAACAGGGCCTGGTGCTAGATAAGCACCTTATCAAGTGAGCTATATACCTAACCCCTTTCATTGAAGTTTAATATCAAAACATTTGCTTATCAAGAACTCTACCCATTATCTTCCTGGTTAATGACAACCTTTCCAGTGCTTTGTTGTTATTTTTCAAGACAGTGTTTCTGTGTAACAGCCCTGGCTGTCCTGGAACTTACTTTGTAGATCAGGCTGACCTCACACTCAGAGATATCTTACTGCCCCTGCCTTCCAAGTGCTGGGATCAAAGGCATGTGCCACCACCGCCCCACCAACCTTTCCAGTGTTAAGTCCTTCATATCTTACTCTAAATTTTCTAGACAGTTGCCTGGAGCAACATATATAGTACTTAAGAAAAAGAAAAGTATTGATTTTGTTTATAATTGAAGTAAAGGGGATGGTCCAAAATCTGAACCAGGAGAATGTCTTTCTTTTAGCTTTCCTTCCTATAAACCAGACTTTAACATAACATTCAACTATGGCACTGTGGAAGTGCAGTGGTCACAACATTTTTATGCACCCACCAAAGTCTCTTTATACATTAAGCACCAGGTCTTGCTCTGAGATAGTATAAACTTTAATTTTACTATGATTTTAAAGAAATCCTAGAAAAAGTCTACAATTTAATCTTAAGGACTCCTTTAATGAGAATTTAATGGTCCACATAAATTTTTAATTACCAAGCCTCTCATTAAACATTGTTACCAAAAATGACTTCTTTAAAAATACTACACTTTAAAATATTTTGTGCCCATGTGGCCAGAAAGCAACTCACTGGGAGTTATGAGGTGCAGCAGCAAGTGCCTTACCCACCATTTTTTTTCTTCTCTGTATTGCTTTAGAGATTGTCCTGGAACTTGCTCTGTAGACCAGGCTGCCCTGGAACTCAGAGATTCACCTGCCTCTGCCTCCCAAGTGCTGGGATTAAATGTGTGAGCCACCAACGCCTGGCTCCCACCGAGCTATCTTGCTGGCCCCAAAAATTACTTCTGTAGAGTAAAATTAATAAACTTAAAGCTAAATCCCAGATCTAGAGTCACAACAAAATATCACAATTTGGCAGAGTATCTTTTTTTTTTTTCTTCTTGAGACAGGGTTTCTTTGTGTAGCCTTGGCTGTCTTAGAATTCTGTAGACCAGGCTGGTCTTGAAGTCAGAGATCCTCCTGCCTCTGTTTTCCAAGTGCTGGGATTAAAGATGTCACCACCTCCTGGCTGGCAGAGTATCTTTTAAAAGACATTTTAAAGGTGTTCTCTTCTTTCTGGCAGTGCTAGGAATTGAACCAAGGCTGCTGCATGCTAAGCAAGCACTATAATACTGAATTACAATTCCAGTTCAAAAGTACTCTTATTTTAACACCCAGGGTGTCACAAATATTTAAAGCCGTTTTTATCTGATCTCTCTCATCTTCAGGAATCTTCTATAAACAACTTTATAGAATAGTCCTTAGCTCTCTAACACTTGTGGTGTCACAAACTTCAACTATGAACAAAAAAAGTTTCAGAATATGGCCTGTTATTCTAATAGCTGGTGTTAAAGAAGTCATTTATGGAGGACAAATGCCAGATTTTAAAAAAATCTGATTTTTTTTTTTTTTTTTGGTTTTTTCGAGACAGGGTTTCTCTGTGTAGCTTTGGAGCCTATCCTGGCACTCGCTCTGGAGACAATCTGGAGACAAGGGTGGCTCAAACTCACAGAGATCCGCCTGCCTCTGCCTCCCGAGTGCTGGGATTAAAGGTATACGCCACCAACGCCCAGCTTGACTCATCTTTTTAAATGAAACTATTTCAACTATTCAGTGAACTTTACTTTTGTTCAGAGAGGGTTTCTCTGTGTAGTCCTAGCTGTCCTCCAACTCAAGAGATTTTGTGCTGGAACCTTGCCCTTCTCTTTGTTTTTGAAATAAAATTTCATTATTTTGCCCAGGCTGATTTCAAACTTGTGGTATCAAATAATCCTCCCCTCCCCAGTCTCCTAAGAAACTGGGACTACAAGCATGTGTGACCACACCTGGCTAACTTTAAATTTCATAAAAGAAATTCATAAGACTATTTAGAATTAGGAAACTTAAATTGCAAGGAAGGGGGAAAATTTCTGGTAAGAAGCGGTTATCTGTTTTGTCTTACTATACTAACCAGCTCTTAAAGCTGTCTTAATGAAGAGTTGTTAAAAATTCCTTAGTATTGTTGGGTGCTGGTGGCGCACGCCTTTAGTCCCAGCACTTGGAAGGCAGAGGCAGGCAGATGGGAGACCAGCCTGGTCTACAAGAGCTAGTTCCAGGACAGCCTCCAAAGCCACAGAGAAACCCTGTCTAAAAAAAAAAAAAAAAAAAAAAATCCTTAGTATTCAACAACCCTTTAAAATATGCTGCCCAGCTCAAACAGCCAAATGACTCACTGACCCTTATACCACAGATTATAAAAGAAATACTAAATAGGCTTCCATCTACCTTAGATACTACAAACCAGAAAGAAGCCAGGCAGGAGGTTTTCAAAGCACAATCCAAACAAGTTCTGGTATTTGCTATATGGACAAATTGATGCAGAACATAAGCAAGCAATAGGAAGCTCAGTATTGTAGATGCAAACTGACAAATTTACATATATTCAAGTCACATCTTGTGAAACAAACTGCCTTCTATTTCCTTAGTATTAAAAATGGGAATTTCCAAAGAAATAAACTAGTGAATTTAAATCATGTGTCCCATGAAGATGCACAATGCTTATTCATCTCTTTTAAGATCCTACTTGGCTGATCCCTATGAGGTCAACATGATCTCTATCTACAAAGGTTCATGGATAACTAACAAGACATATGCCTGTATTTGGAACAGCTTTTCTTCTTCCCCCTCACAGGATTTCTCTGTGTAATAGTCTTAGTTGTCCTGGAACTCAATTTGTAGACCAGGCTGGCCTCGAACTCCCTCCCAGAGATCTGCCTGCCTCTTGCCTCCAAGGTGCTGGGATTAAAGGTGTGTGACAAAGCCTGGTAAGTTTGGAGTAATTTTGAAAACTTGTATCATAAATTTTAGTAACTGGCAATTATAACCAAACCTTAAAGTTATGCCACAATTCTCAGGTTATCTGTAAAACTTATAATCTTTTGATAAAAATGTTAAAGGTTGCCCATAACTCTGCCAGCTGATAAAATGTCCCATTCAAAAGCTGTTAAAGAAAAAAACCCACTATTTCAAAGGTACACGTTTAGGGCTGGATGTAGCACAGTTGTTTGTGAGCTTTCCTAACATGTACAAAGCTGACTCAATGCCCCATACTTGGGTGTTGTAGCACATCCATATATTCTTAAGATACTTCAAGTTCAAGGTCACCTGGGCTACATGGTCCCTCTTCCCCCAAATATTAAAGCCAGTAGATAACAACTAAAACCAACCTAAAAACCAATTGCCAAATCCTCTGGTGCCATAATGTAGGTATGAATTACATGACAGAGCCTTGTTGGGGGTGGGGGGGAGTAAATTTTCTTCTATCAGGTTTACTTACTCTGATCAATACCACAACAAAGACCACAGATAAGGATATGTGGATATGTACAGTTCACATTTCCTTTTACTATATTGGCCTTCCACCTTTCATAAGTATTCAACAATCAATCTCTTCTTCAATGTGACTGTTAATATTTTTCACCTCCACTTCTGTCCTATTAAACCTGCAAGACTTATGCATCAATTCACTTAGCATAGAAATATATACCATTACAAAAGTCTCGGGTTGATCATGCTACCTGAGCACCTACCGACAATATGTTTTTTAGTCATCCAGATTCAAGGAAAACTACTCTGCTGACTCTTCATGCCACTGTTTCTCTTAATAAGCTAAGTTATAAGGCAGTTCATTTAAAAATAAGACTCATCCACAGTATTTGCTGTTAGTCTCTTAGATCTCAAGGCTCCGCTGGGGGGTAGAGCAGAATCTCAGCACTACCCAAATAGCCACCATGTGTAGTACTTCATAGATCTTTATTCTCATTTTAGGAGTGGCACAAAGTGAAAACGCCTTAAACACATTACAAAATAAAACCACCATCAAATTCAGGTCTAGTACTAGTCCTACTACAAGACGTCATCTTTACCTTTCCCCTACTTGGTTTTCTAGTAATTCAGGTATCTGGAACTCACTATGGGCTGGACCTACAGCAATCCCCCTTCAGTGCAGATTGTAGGCCTGAGCCACCACAGCTGGCTATATTGTATCCCTTCCCACCCATCCCATACAGCCCAACTCCCGATTCTCCTGCCCCTTTCAAGAGGGATTGATTATAGGTAAGTACCTCAGTGCCTGGCTCGCTCTACCCTTTTGGGGGGTAAATTATCTATTTACTTATTATTTACTGGGAGTGATGGTCTCTGTGCCTTGGTTCTCTTTCTCTACCATGTAGATTGGGAGTACTGAAATCGGGCTGTTGGACTTGGTGGCAAGTGCCTTTAACCACTGAAAAACCTCAACAGAGGCTTAAGACTGATTTCATTCTTTTATTCAGATGTTGCTCTGGCCACCTGAAATTCAGTGTGGACCAGGTCTGCCTCTACCTCCAGAGAGCTGGCATTAAAGGCATGCACCACTATGCCCAGCTTTAAAAAAAGATTTTATGTGCACAAGTCTGTATATAGTGTGTATGTGGGTGCCTGCAGAGGCCAGAAAAGGTTGTTGATTTCTTGGAGCTGGAGTTAAAACAGTTGTGAGCTACCTGATGTGGGTGCTGGGAGCTCATCTCAGGCCCACTGGAGGGACAGCAACACTCTTGAAACTCCACCATGTCTCTCACTTCCACTCTACCTGCCCCTAAGCAATTAATCTAAGGAAATGTTTACAATTAAGTTGCTGGAGCTTAACTAAGTGGTATGGCAAATCTTATCATTTTTAAATTTCACAATACACATTCTCTTAAAATTGTGTTGCATGAATTTATGTGCACCACTTGCATTCAGGTGCTACAGAGGCACTGCTGGATCCTCTGGAGACAAGGTCCTCCCCACCATAATTTCATTATGGGTGCTTTGCCTGCATGAGTACCACGTGTATGCCACACCCACTGAGGCCAGAAAGGAGCGTCTGAACGCTTGGGGATGGAGTTACAGATGATTGTGAGCTGCCACGAGTGCTGGGCATTGAAATTGGGTCCTTTGCAACATCAGTCAAGTGTTCTTAACCTCTAAGCCAATTCTCCAGCACTGGGAGACAGAGTTTTACTGTTTATCCCTGACTGACTTCAAAATGACATCACTAAGACCACCATGCCTACTACTACACTACTCCAAGTTTTAAGATATTAATACACACAACGTGTGTATGTCTGCATGCTTATATACCTGTGAAGGAAGGTCAGAGGCTAAAGTGAAGGGTCTTGCTTTATTACCCTCTACCTTACTGTGTGAGATTGGGCTTCTCACTGAACCCAGAGTTTTCATCTATTGGTTAGCTGAACTGCCTAAGGAGTACTGGGGATCCTCTTGCCTGTCTCCTAGCACTGGGACCAGAAGCAAACTCTGCCAAGTCTGGCTTTTTACAATAGGTGCCAGGGTTCAGAACTTAGGCTCACAAGCTCGTACAGCAAGCACTTTCCCCACTGAGCCATCAGCACACTTTTAATTCCAATTAGTACCAGTAAATTTGCTTCATTTTTAAAATTCTCATTGTTCAATCATTCTGTACCAACGAGATGCTCATACTAAGTCTGTTTAAAAAAACATTTGTTTTCAAGAGACTAGAACAAGAACTGAAAAAGAAGACTGAACAAAAGTTTTGTGTCCGTTCTCAATTTCTACAAAGGATATTAGTTAAGATCAAAATTCTAACTTTGGATAAGTTTTATAAAGCAAACAATCCATTTTTATTAAGGTGACAAATAGATTCCAGCACTGAGTTTGAAGTTGGCCAGGCTTACACAGTAAGACAGAAAAAGTCAGACAGATTAAGCCACCTTCCTACATTCTCAGCTCCAAAAGAACATTGGGTGAAAATGGGTGTAGTGGCACCTGGCTATAAATTCCAGAAGCTGAAGAAAGAGGATCTTGAGTTAAGGCAAGCATGAGCTTTAGTACCCTGCCCCCCACCCCAGGACATTTCCAGTACTTGTTAAATTGATACATATATACATCTGTAACCCTAGTCCCAGACAATGCAACTCCCTTCTTTTGGTTTCTTCAGGTATTGCATTTGTGGTACGGAAAATATACATGCAGGCAAAACACCCATACACACACAATAAAATTATAGGGGGAGGGGGACAGAACACCTAAGTAGCCCCTCACTTCTATAAAAGACAGTGGAAAGTTGTTCCAAAGTTTCGCCATGGGTTTGTAGTACAAAATTCTTTTTCCGCCATTATCTTTTTCCCTCCTAAAATTCATTTACACCGGAAGGGACGTCAGTTTCAAATAGAATAGACAATCTTGAAAAAATACTTCTAGCAGACTCTATTAATGGATCAATATGGTGAAGTAAAATGTACTTTTCCACAAAGAAAAATCTAAACATTAACAACATCCTGTATATACAAAAATGAGTATTGAACTGTGGTTTATGTGGTCTTCTGTGTCTTGGTTCTCTCTTTCTCTTGGGTTTTCTCTGTGTAATCCTAGCTGTCGTGGAACTTAGTAGACTAGGTTGGCCTCAAACTACCTACCTCTCCACCTACCTCTGCCTCCTGAGTACTGGGATTAAAGGTGTACCCCAGTATGGTTTGGGTGGTTATTTCTAAAATGCTGACAGTAGTACTCTGGCCCTTGCTAAATTATCAGGAGTAATAAATTTAAAAAATGTATCCAAAAAGAATTTTGGGGTCTGAATTCTAAAATGTAGATGTAAATATTTCATTTTCAGTGTTTTGTAGACTCTGGAAAATTTCCACCTAACTTTAAATACTTTTACTGAGATGGGATTAACATGATCCTGGTTATACCCTGAAGATAAAGTGAATGTATCAGATGCGATCTTCTCAATAAATTCCTACGAAAAAAAAAAACAATCAAAAACTAGATTAATAATCTTAAAAAAAAAAACTGGTAAACCCAACATTTGACTACTGACCTGTAAAAGCTTCCCCTAATTTACTGTACTGAGAAAAGTTTGAAGTGCAACTATAAATTCAACAAATACAATCATCTGAAAACCTTCTAGACTGTTACCCTCAGACATCTTCAGAGACAACGAGAAGGGGCACAGCTGTTGTAGTATATGAAATTTTGTAACTGATGATTTATGGTCAACAGAAAACAAACAAAACCAACTGTATTTAAATAACAAATTAAATTTAAATACCAACAACAACAAAATCAAGGTGAACCTTCAGAAAAGCCTCTAGCCTGTTTAAGAACACACACACACACACACACACACACACACACACACACACACACACAGTCTTGCTTTCTGCTCCCTTCAAAAATAGTTAGGGCTGGGCGATGGTTGTGCATGCCTTTAATCCTAGCATTAGGGATGTAGAGGCTCTGTAAGTTCGAGGCCAGCCTGGTCTATAAGAGCAAGTTCCAGGTCAGCCTCCAAAGTCACAGAGAAACCCTGTTCCAAAAAACCAATAAGTAAATAAATAATAAAAGAGAACTCACTCCCCATTAAGCCTTAAAGAGTTGTAACTGACCCTGAAAGTACTGATAAGTAAACCTATTGAGTCATGGGTACCAGTATAAACAAAACTAAAAAAAAAAAAAAAAAAAAAAAGTGGTTTCAACAGGCAGTGGTGGCACATGCCTTTGAGAGGCAGAGACAGGCGGATATACAAGAGCTAGAGTTCCAGGACAGCCGCTAAAGCCACAGAGAAACCCTGTCTAAAAAAAAAAAAACATGGTCTCTACAATTGGCAGAATAGGGGAAGCTAGAAAATTTTTGTTAATTGGCTGTTAAGGCCTAAATAATTTTTAACTGAAAAGTGGATTCCGGAATATTAAGTATCTTGTCACCACTAGGTGACAAATTAGAAAAGCAACAGAGCAATTAAAGTAACACTGGTGCAAATCCCAAAAACCAAACGGGTATTTAAAAAAACAGACAACAAACTGACAGAAAAATGTCTTTTCCTAATTATGTACTTTCACAAGTAACACAACTACCTCCGAATATTTTATGATCTTAAAAAAAGGCTCACGCCTTTAATCCCAGCACTCGGGAGGCAGAGGCAGGTGGATCTCTGAGTTCGAGACCAGCCTGGTCTCCAGAGTGCCAGGATAGGCTCCAAAGCTACAGAGAAACCCTGTCTCGAAAAACCAAAAACCAAAGTAGAAAAAAGGCTTGTTAGGACAAAACAAACCTTTAAAAAAAAAAAAAAAGTAAGTAGGTTCAGCTATAATCAGCCTGAAAATTCATTCAAATAATTCAAAGATAAACATAGTTTTGATCCAGTCCTAGTGCATAACCAGCCCCCAAACAAACAAAAACTCCTTTTCTCAGGAACCAAAAGCTAACTGACCGTCTGACTTGAATGGCAGAGTACAGGTGTCTGTATCTAGGGCTCCTAAAAAGGACAAATTCTTTCCTCTCAACAAATCCCTCAAGTGTGAGTGTGGTATTTTTCCTCACCCACCCTCTCCCCACTAGACTAAATACCAACACAGCAGCCAGAACACTCATAGCCTGGGACTTTTGCTTCCCTTTTTTTTTTTTTTCCTTCCTTTTTCCTGGCAGGGTTTTGTTTTGTTTTGTTTTTTTGTTTTTTTTTTTAACCAGGACTCGCTCCCATCAATTTCCACTACGAGGGTAACTTTGGAAACAAAGCTCAAGAACGGGAATAAAAGTTCTAATACACTCAAGCTGAGGACAACGCGTTCTTTGTGCTGTTTACATTCACAGGACCTCAAAAATAAAGAAAACCTTTCCCTGGGGGATGGGTGAGAGGGAAAAAAAAAACAAACAGGAGGGTGGGGGCTGTAAATTTCAGGTAATCTTTTTTTTGAGTTACCGCTTAGCGACTTATTCCCGCCCCCCCCTCTTGAAAACCGAGCCATCAAATTACGTTCAGTTGCGTAAGGTTAAAAAAAAAAAGTAAGATGCCTTGACGCAGTCTAACCATAAAAAGCTGTAAAGGGGTTTTCTCGGATGAGAGGTCAGAGAGGGAAGCAAGCCTGACAAGTTGAGAGAGACAGAGAACCCCAGCACGGAGCAGCGAGGAGAGAAGCGGGCGTTACACAGCGTTTCCACATCCACTTCCAAGGGAAAGCAAAGAGGAGGAGGAGGAGGAGGAGGAGGTGGAGGAGGAGGAGGAGGAGGGCATTAAGGGGAAAGGCTCTCGCGCGTCGTTTCCCTTCGCAGCTCTCGTCTTTTAACAACTCTTAAGGGTCGCTGCGGCCGTTGACTAACCACTTCCTGGGGCTCGTCCCACCTCCAACGCCTCGAGGCTCCCCGAGAAGAGAGCCTCCGAGGCGCAGCGCCGCCGGTTCCGCCGGAGACGCGGCCGCTTCACTGCAACACAGAGCCAAGGAGACACGGGCCCCGCGCGCAGCCAGCGGCCCGCCCGGCCTAGAGCCAGCCCGCGCGCACAGCCGCCCGGCCGCGAGCGGGCGAGCGTGCGGACGGGCCGGGGCCGGAGCCGCCGGACACGGACACGCCACGCGCGCCACCGCCGCCGCCGCCGCCGCCGCCGGGGAAGCACCTACTGTGTCCGGCCGGAGGGAGCGCCCCGCCGCCTCCTGCCCCACCGCGCCGGGGACCCGCACCTCGGAGCAGAGATGGGAAGCTGAGAGGAAAGGGAGCGACAGCAGAGGATAGGACCGAGCCGGGCACCAGTCGGCCGCCGCCGCGGCGCCCCGAAGCCGACTTGGGCCGGGGGTGGTGGTGTGGGGTGGTGTGTGTGGGGGGGAAACGCGCGCGCTCCTCGCGGGGCCCCTCACGGCTGCGCCCGCGGGCCCCGTCACCTCGCCCGAGCCCCGCGGCATCGAGCCGCCGCCGCCGAAGACGGCTCCCGCGGCTTTGTACTCACTCTGCCCTCGAAGTTGTTCTCCTCTACATCGCTCATGTCGGCCAGGAGCTCCCCAGAACTAAGCAAGAGAGAAGACGTCTCGGCTCGAGGGCCGACAGCCTAGGCGCCCCGCTGTCCGCACCGTGGGGAGGAGGAGGAGGAAGGCGACGACGGCAACAACGGCCGAGGCGCCCCGCTCCCTCCGGCTCGCACGCTCAGGCAAGATGGCGCCGGCACCGCCACAAACCTCCTGGTGTCCCCGGCGCCTGACGTCACGGGGCGGGGCCGCGCCGGCGTCAGCGGCCCGCCCCCGCCCCCGCCCCGCCCCGAGAGGCTTTGTGTCGGCCTGGCCCTAGCGCGCGGAGATTGGCGGGCCACAGCGGCATCCTGGCTCCTGTCTTAAAGGCGTGTGTGTTGCGGATATCTGTCTCTGTTTATTTATTTATTTATTTATTTATTTTAACGTTGACATAGCAATACGGGCACAGGTGGGAGTATACTGAAATGCTACGAGTTCCTTGCTCTCCCCTGATTCCAGTCCCCCTTCTAGTCTATTAGTTATTATTTATTTATTTTATGATTCTTAGCTCAATGGTCCTTATTTTAGATTGGACTTCTTATTAAACATAATAATGCTCAGGTCGGGCGGTGGTGGCGCACGCCTCTAATCCCAGCACTCGGGAGGAGGCACAGGCAGGCGGATGTCTGTTCTACAAGAGCGAGTTCCAGAACAGCCTCCAAAGCCACAGAGAAACCCTGTCTCGGAAAACAAACACACACAGAGACAAAAAATGTTTACTGCACCTGGTGAGATGGGTCGGTGGGTAAAGAAACTGAGCATGGGCCAGTGAGTTCCAAAACAGCCAGGGCTACACAGTGAAACCCTGTTTTGAAAAACAAAAAAAAAGAAAAAAGAAAAGAAAGAGAAAATAAAAAGAAAAGAAAAATAAGAAATTGCCCCCGGGGGCAGTGATGAATCTGTGTTAATAATGTTACCTGTGGGTTATTTGAGACAGAGTTTCTCTTTGTAGCCTTGGATGTTCTGTAACTCAATCTGTAGAACAGGCTAGCCTTGATCTCACAGAGATCTGCCTGTCTTGGCCTCCGCAGTGCTGGGATGAAAGGCGTGACCACCACTGCCTGGCTATATTAAAAAACAAAAGTTATATTTGACCTGAGTGGGAGAATATGATCTTAATAAGTGTAAGGCCCAGGCTTGAGCCCTAGAGCTGCAGGCAGAACGGCACCAGAGGACAATACCTTGTCACAGGTTCCCAGATCTTAGCACAACTGACACCATGATGGAAATGCTGTTTAAGCCATAGAAGCACGAGAATTTGAATTGCCTATGAGAAAACTCCATGAAAACAAGACAAGAGTCTTGTGACCTCAGTTTCTTCAAAATGTGGGCTTGGTCTTTTAATGTGCTTTCATGCTCTTTCCAGGTGTAGCAGATAGGAGTGAGTTTGCTTCAAATTACCCATTGCAGCTTATTTCTTTGCTTCTTTTGTTTTGTTTGTTTTTCCAGGACAGGGTTTCTCTGTGTAGTCCTGGCTGTCCTGGAACTCACTATGTAGACCAGGCTGGGCTCAAACTCAGAGATCCCCCTGCCTCCATGTAGACCACCATGCCTGGCTGCTGCTTGCTAATGTTATTCAGAATGTTTAGAACCTGAACTCATGTGAACTTTACTCTTAAAAACCTTTTTTAACTCTCAAAGTATAAATTATCTGATGTTCTAATATAGTTGGCTATTGCGTGAGACTTTAGTCTGCCTCATTCATCAGTTCCAATCTCCATGGTCCCAGTCCCTCTGGAGCTGTGGCAGACAGCACCACCTGCTAAAACAAAACCTAATCCATCAAAATCCACAGTTCTGGGAAACTCTTTAAATTTACTGATCTTGCTGTTTGGCTTCTGTAGTTCTGCTTCCTGCTAACTCTTCTTGTTAACTGAGGTGTATCAACCCAGGATGTGGTTTTGTGCTTAAAAAATTAGCCCTGAGAAAGTCTTGGGCTACACCGGGATCCTGAACACCCAGTGTAGTCTCTGGCTGGCTAATACAGACTTTCTACTGGCTTAAACCCGTGTCCAAGTAGTCTTCTCTAGTGGATACCAACAACTCCATGAGTCCATGAGTGAGAGAAGGTAGAAGAAAAAGTGTTCTATGATCTCATTCATACCTGCAATAGTAAGGAAGAACGAAAGGGAAGGAAGGAAGGAAAGAAAGAAGGAAGTTAGGAGATTTGTAGCTTAAGAGTTTTGCAGACAACAAAGTTTACAGCATTTTAAAAGAGCTGGGTAGGGGCCAAGCCTTGGTGGCAAGTGCCTTTAATCCCAGCACTCAGGAGGCAGAGGCAGGTGGATCTCTATGAGTTCGAGGCCAGCCTGGTCTCCAGAGTGAGTGCCAGGATAGGTTCCAAAGCTACACAGAGAAACCCTGTCTCAAAAACCAAAAAAAAAAAAAAAAAAAAAAAAAAAAAAAAAAAAAAAAAAAAGAGCTGGGTAGGACTGACTTTCGTCACTTAGCTGCTAAAATGGCATTTGAAGAGATCTCAGTTTAAATGTGTATCTAAATTGTCCACTAAGCTTCGGGGTTATCCACCAGAAGAAGCTGGTGTCCTAAATTGTTCCCTTCTCCTCCTCCTCATCTCTTTTTTTAGGGAGATTGCAGGTGAGTTCCACTATGCTCCACTTCTGATTCTTTTCTTCTTTTTTTGTTTTTTGAGGTAGAATTTCTCTGTGTAGTCCTGGCTGTCATGGAATTCACTCTGGAGACCAGGCTGGCCTCAAACTCACAGAGTTATGCATGCCTCTGCTTCCCAAGTGCTGGGATTAAAGACGTGTACTGTCACCACCACCAGGCTTCCTTTTTGTTTGGTTTTTGTTTTTAGGTTTTCTTCCTGCCTTGCTTCTTATTTGTGCCTCTCTGAATCAAAGCAAGCAAGCAAACAAACAAACAAACAAACTCTACTTGCCAGGCGTTGGTGGCGCACACCTTTAATCCCAGCATTTAGGAAGCAGAGGCAGGCAGATCTCTGTGAGTTCGAGACCAGCTGGTCTACAAGAGCTAGTTCCAGGACAGCCTCCAAAGCCATAGAGAAACCCTGTTTCAACCCCCCCACCACCACCACCAAAAGAAAAAAGAAAAAACCCTGCTGAGAATCACATTTTACTTCCCTTCCAACATGAAAAGGTCAAGCTTGGAGAGAAGAAATAGCTAGACAATGGAAATGTCCTCAGTGTAGGACTCTGTCAGGTTTGGAGACTCAAGGCCACCAGATGGCATTATGCTCTCTCTCTCTCTCTCTCTCTCTCTCTCTCTCCTCTCTCACACACACACACACACACACACACACACACACACACACACACACACACATTTTTCCCATCTGTTTTTGACTCCAGTGCTGTAACTCCTTGGGTGTTGCTGTGATTGCATTTACTTTCCATATTGATCAGCTTATGGTTATTAGCATTCCCTTCTGCAAACTTATTCAAATCTCTCTCTCTCTCTCTCTCTCTCTCTCTCTCTCTCTCTCTCTCTCTCTTTCTTTTTGAGACAGGGTCTCACTGGCTGCCCTGGAACTCACTATGTAGACAGGATTGACTCGAACTCACAGAGATCTGCCTGCCTCTACCTCCTGAGTGCTCACTATGTAAACCAGGCTGGCCTTGAATTTACAGAGATCCACCTGCCTCTGCTTCCCCAGTGCTGGGATTAAAGACAGGTGCCACCCCATCTGACTGTGTTTTTGTCTTTTAATTGTGGTAAATTTGGGGCAGAAGAATGCAGGTGACTGAGAAAGATTGATAGGTTTCAGGGCTTCTTAATTCCCTAAAACAGAAAAAAAAAAAAAAAAGTAATTGCCACATATTACCCATAATGCTCTCTAGCTTCTCCTAAAGGTGGGCTTTTCCTCATGGTCTTGTTGGCTCTGGGCCAGGAACTGGCCACAGGTGTTTTTTGATGGGTTTAGGCACAGTCCAATGCACAGTAGCTTCTGAAAGCAGCTGGACAATTTAGTAAATGCTAGGAGAAGCAAGAAGAGGGAGTGTCTCGGTTCTGTAGCATTCCCAAAGGTAACAGCTCTGAATTCATAGCAACTTTGTTTATCTTACTGGGGAAGAACAAGAAACAGGTTCCTTCAACATATTGACATAGCTGACCACAGCTAGAACAAAAGTAAAATTTCTCTCACAAGAAGATACAATCAGGGGAGTGGGAGCTCTTTCAAATTGTCTGTTTCAAACACAAAAGAGTTACTTGGTTTCTTAGAAAGAACACGTCTTCCTTCAGAGTGTTTCCTCCTGGTTGTTAATTCCTCTGCTGCACATGAGCAAGAAAACAAGCCTGTGTGGTTGGAGAGGCACCAGAACCGAACCCACCCACAGTTTAGAGGAGACATGTGCTTTTAAGTTGGAATTCACTTGAAATGGGCACCTAAAGTTACATTTTTAAATCATTTTTATGACAATAGGAGTAGCTAGGTATGTCTCAAAGGTTATTTTAAAAGAAATGTAGCTTGCAGGGCTGGAGAGATGGCTCAGCAGTTAAGAGCACTGACTGTTCTTCCAGGGGTCCTGAGTTCAATTCCCAGCAACCACATGGTGGCTCACAACCATCTGTAATGAGATCTGGTGCCCTCTGCTGGCATGCAGGCAGAAGACATAATAAATAAATTAAAAAAAAAAAAAAAAGAAAGAAATGTAGCTGGCAAGGTAGCAGATGCAGACAATCCCAGCATGTGGGGGTGGCAAGGCAATAGGATCAGGAGTTCAAGGCTAGCCTGGGCTACATGAGACCCTGTCTCAAAAAAAAATCCCCTCCATAATGAAAGGATTTTTAAATTTCTTTCTTTTGGTTTTTCGAGACAGGGTTTCTCTGTGTAGCTTTGGAGCCTATCCTGGCACTCGCTCTAGAGACCAGGCTGGTCTCGAACTCACAGAGATCCGCCTGCCTCTACCTCCTGAGTGCTGGGATTAAAGGCGTGTGCCACCAACACCCGGCGGATTTTTAAATTTCTAAGAAAAGATAGGCACAGAATGGGCTGGAGAGATGGCTCAGCCGTTAAAGGCTAGGCTCACAACCAAAAATAAAATATAAGATAGGCAAAGAATGATGACTCTATTCATACGTCATCACTCATTAAATATTTACCACATGACTATGCTTTGTATTATACCATACATTCCATGATCAAGAGAAGTGAACAGCATTCAAAAATTCAATTATGGTTACATAATTTTAAATAACAGAGTAGAAGAAAACAGGGTCCTGAAGAAGTCATTGTGAGAGAATGGGACATTTTCTTATCACATCTGGTTTTAACAGACAATGTAGACATAATGGAATAAGGAAACACGACTGAGGAGGGAATAGCGAGATGCCACACATCTGAAAAATGTCACCAGGGATGTTAAAGTTGGTGTCAATGGAAACTGCAAAGACGCCAAAAGCAGAGGGGTTTTAATGTCATGTTTGGAGCAGAATAAGTGGTTTGGTGCTTAGTGCTGACCGCATCGCAGGGGTAAATGATAGGTAAATTTTTCAGGTAAACTTTTCTTCTGTGTAGGAAGGATGACCTTCAGATTGAAAATGGTCAAACAAAGGTGTGTGGGGAGGCTCTGGGGCCCCAGAAGGGAGGGAGAGGAAGACTCTAAAGCTGCAGAAATCCAAGTGATTTTCTATTCTGTTGTAACAGGGCCCCAGACTTTAACACTATGATGTCAGGATGGAAGGACCATTCATTCAGTCCATGAAACTCAGCACGGAGACAGCACTACCTGATCTGTCAGAGCCCATAGTTCTGGGAAAGTCTCAAAACCTTGCACTTTGCTATCTGTAGTTCCATCCTAGCTAACTGTTCTTGTTGACTGAAATATGTCAATCCAGGACTTGGTTTTTGTGATTAAAAGCTTACTTGAAAAAGGCTCAGTACTACACTGGATTCCCAAACAGTGTAGTCACCAGCTGGCTAATGAAGACTTTCTATTGTCTTAAACCCATGTCTGAGCAGTGGTCTCTGGTGGAAACCCCACAACAATGTAATTTTCAATCAGTTTTCTTTCTTTTGATTAATAAATTTATAAATAAATATATGAAAATAAATAATATTATTAATTTAATTTATCATTAATTGTGTGTATGATGAGTGATTACAGACATGTGCATATCTTGGCACATGTGTGACAATCACAGGACAACCTTCAGAAGTTGCTTCTCCCACCCCAGATGCCAGGAATAGAACTCAGGTAGTTAGGCTTACATAGCAAGTGTTTTTACCTGTTGAGTCTTATTACTGGCCCAAGTATTACTTTATTTCATGGGGAAGAGGTAGGAAAATAAAAGCAAGTTTGCCTGGCATAGTGATACGAACCTTTAATCTCAGCACTTGGGTAGCAGAAGCAGGCATATATCTATGACTTTGAGGCTAGCCTGGTCTACAGAGTTCCAGGCCAGCCAAGGCTACATAGGGAGACCTTGTCTAGAAAAAATTCCAAGTAAATAAATAAAAACAAGTGTACCGACTATTAAATAAAATTAAAACAAATAAAAAGAACAGGGGCACTCTTTGCTCTTACCTAGGATCCTGGTTCATTTCTCAGTGTTGTGTCACAACCATCTGTAACTCAAGTACTAGGAGATCTGATACTGTCTTTGGCCTCTGTGGGTACCGGGCATGCATGTGGCACACACAAATATATGCCAGAGAAACACTCATACATGTAAAGTAAATAAGTGTAAAGATATATTTTTGTTGTTGTTGTTTTGTTTTTTGTTTTTGGAGACAGGGTTTCTCTGTGGAGCCTGTTCCGGAACTTGATCTGTAGACCAGGCTGGCCTCAAACTCACAGGGATCTGCCTGCCTTTGCCTCCTGATTGCTGGGATCAAAGACAATTTTTACAAAAAGAAATTGTAGACCGTTAACAAACTTTTGGCATTAACAAGTTAACAGAGGCCCTGGCTTCTCTGAGGCGCTATTGACCATTGATGGCCGCTGGGAGAGGGGAAGTCACTGGGGAGTACCCCTCGCCAGAGGTCGGTTTCATAGGATGCCCATGTGGCAGCCCTGGTTAAACTTAGTGGGTCACAAAACAAACAGAACATAAGAAGTTTTGAAAGTGTGAGGGACAAGAAAATGAGTCAAGCAGTTTCTGCTCCCACTGGGCCCCCACCAGGTGGTCAGCCAGACTACAGTGCAGCCTGGGCTGAATGCTACAGACAGCAAGCAGCATGCTGTGCCCAGACAAGTCCCCAAGGAATGCGGAAGTACCCTCCAGCCCTCAGGGCCAATAGTAAGAAGTGGACAATACAGTATTTGCTTCATTGTGTGGGGGAAAAAACCTGTGTTAAATATGTGGATGCAGACAACTTGAAGATTTTAATTTTGTTTTTGGTTTAAAGTAGTGTCTCCCCCGCATCTATCTATCCATCCATCCATCTATCTATCTACCTATCAATCAAAATATCTATCACTTCTGATAGGAGGTTAATATTTCTGTGCAGAAATAAAAATTGGTTTGTTTTTAATCCTTAGTGTAGATGGACACATTCCAGCAAATGTATTTGCAACTATTAGGTGGTCAATGCTTTGTGATATAAATGTACTTTTTCAATGTATACTTTCACTTTTAAAATGCCTGTTTTGTGCTTTACAATAAATGAAACTTCCAAATTAAAAAAAAAAAAAAGTGTGAGGGACACTGGGTGGGAGTGGCAGGAATTGGCAGGGGTGAGAGAGGGATATGAAGGAAAGGGGGGTGAGCGTGATCAGAATGCATTATACATACATATATGTAGTTGTCAAATAATACATTTAAAAAACGGGTCAACACATACATTGAGCATAATATTTTGGACTGGTGACAAGATGAACATGCTTGTTAGCAATCTCAAAAAGCTTAAACTTCTGGGGCTGGAGAGATGACTCAGCAGTTACAAATGCACACTGCTTTTGCAGAGGACCTGGGTTTGATACCCAGCCTTCACATGGAGACTCTACTGTGTGTAACTCCAGTTTCAGGGATCTGATGCCCTCTTCTGGCCTCACTGGGCAGCAGGCACACATGTGAACACATGTGGCTTGCAGGCAAAGCAACATTCACATAAAATTTAAAAAATAATTAAAACAAGCTTTTATTTTAAAAGTTTAAACAATTCCTAATAATGCTTCTGTAGCTTTAAGGCCGGATAAGTATAGGCAAATGTGCTAAATAATTCAAGCTTGGTAAATTACATTTAGGCCGGCGACTAAACAAGAGATACAAAAAGTAAAAGATAAATACAGAATCAATAGTCCTGTTCTTCTTAAAGTTTTGGAAGTTGACAAACATTCCAAGGACAGATCTAAAATATTAAATATTAAATAACCACAGGTGTGATTTAAAAGCCAGTGACTTGGTGTCCAAGAGATGGCTTAGTGGTTATGAGCTTCTTTTATTCTTACATAGGACCCAGATTCAGTCTCCAGCACCCATTTGGTGGCTGGCCACCATCCTTAACGCCAGTTCCAGGAGATCTGAAGCCCCTTTGTCACTTCCTTGGGCACTAGGCAGGCTCATGATGTACATACAAGCATACAGTCAAAACATTCATACACATAAATAAATCAAATAATGGTCACACTCTAGATGAGCGTTTCTCACCCTGTTAAAAGCAGTTTGCATGGGAGAATAGAATCGGGGGATTTTCAGTTTTTGTGCACTACAAAAACATTTTCCTTCTAACCCTGTCAGGCTTTGTCTTCAGTGCTGTGCACCTCAGCTTATGCGCACCTGCGCATACACACACGCACAGAGCTTTTTTTTTTAAGATTTTATTTATTATGTATATCAACATTCTGCTTCCATGTATATCTGCACACCAGGAGAGGGCACCAGATCTCATAATGGATGGTTGTGAGCCACCATGTGGTTGCTGGGAATTGAACTCAGGTCCTCTGGAAGAGCAGTCAGTGCTCTTAACCTCTGAGCCTTCGCTCCAGCCCGCACAGAGCTTTTTAAAGAGCTATAGTCTCACATAAATTACAAATGCTGGTTTGTGTTTCTTTCCAGAAAGGAAGATTAAGACAACAATGTAAATCTCTCATTTCTCATCAAACTCCGACCAGCTGTACCTGCTACAGATTTTTGCCTGGATCAGTGGTGCCTGTGAAAGGGGAAGGTGAATCTGACTACTTACCCAAGGGTTGGTCCTGTGAGTGTCTGAATTGAAACCATTTCATAAATTTAGAAATCAGAATTATTGCCGGGCCATGGTGGCACACGCCTTTACTCCCAGCACTCGGGAGGCAGAGGCAGGCAGATCTCTGTGAGTTCAAGACCACCCTGGTCTACAAGAGCTAGTTCCAGGACAGCCTCCAAAGCCACAGAGAAACTCTCGGAAACCAAAAAAAAAAAAAAAAAAAAAAAGAGGTGGTATTATTTTGGGTCCTTCCACCATAGGGATCTGCTCACCAGCTTGTGACTAGGAGCTTATCTAGCAAGTACTCCTTCTGATAAGATCTGAACGCAAGTTCCTGTTATCCACCCATCCTTATTGCCAGAGGGGCCTGGGAACTCGAACTTCTGACCTGGGCAGTTTCCCACTGTGCCTGCTGACTGGTATATAAGGCTTCCTTCCTTTGTAATAAAGGACATTCTCCTCGCATGAATGACCCGCTGTCTTGTCTTTATTTAAATCCTCGGGCCCCTGCCCGAATCTGTGAGATGTAGCATTGGAGCTACAGTGGAGGTCCCACTGAGATGGGGAAAGAAGGGAAGACGCTGAAGGATCACCCCTGAAGGCTGGTCAGCATTCTCATTAAGGTACAGAGCGGTTGTATTGAACATGGGTGCCGCTAGTTCTTACTCTCTTATGGGGGACCAACTGGTCCAATTGTCTAAAAAGCAGGGCACCTGTATCAAACATAAGACAGCAAAAGACTTCTTAAAAACTGTACATGAGGTCAGCCCTTGGTTTTGGTCTCTGGTGACCTTAATATCCTCGACTGGGAGCAGGAGAAGGGATACCTACAAAGGACATTACAAAGAGAAGGGCCAAATATCATACCAATTGTTACCTTTTCTCTGTGGTGTCTCATCAAGGACGAGCTTCTTAGTGATGATATGGAAATGAAAGAAAAGGTCCAGGAAGCCAAAGCTGCCTTCACAGAGGCTCAGGACCAAGAGTCTGTTAGGTCACTTCAAGCTTCTAATGTTTCTTCCTGAGTCCTCCCCCCTCTTCAGGGGACGAGACTGAGGAACACAAAGAACTTCAACTCGAGAAGGACGTCCTCAAATTAAAGCATACGCTTAAAAAATACTCCCTTGAGTCAAGTCCCTGCTTGTAATCCCGAGCATTCTAGCTCTTTCTGTCTTCCTTCAGCCCCTCCTGAAGAGCAGAGGGGTAGAGTGATGTTCCCAGTCATAGAGACAATTAATCCCCCAGGCCAGAGTCAGGGAGAGCTTGCCCCTCTCTTAACTTTAAGGAAATAAAACAACTAAAGGAGGCAGTTGTGGCATACGGGCCTCATGCCCTTTTACTCTGGCCGTTTTTGAATCCTTTTTGGACTTGAATTGCACCCCCAGTTATGTCGAGCTACGCTGTCGGGGGGGGGGGTGAGATTATTTGATTTGGAGAGGAGAATACCAAGAACTATGTAACTAAATGGCACAGTGCAGCACAGTTGCTGGTTTCCCCAGAAGCAATTTAGAAATGCTTACTGGCACAGGAGCCTATGCAGCTCTAGGCCAGCAAATTCTTTACGACCCAGCTGCATATGCACAGATCTCAGCAGCTGCTGGCGGCGCATGGAAAGCCTTACCTAATAAGGCCTCAGGAGACCAACTTTCTAAGGTCCTATAGGGACCATCTGAACCCTATTCTGAGTTTGTGGATCTACTCCTACAACTTGCAGGGTATATATTTGGGGATGCCAATAATGCCATGCCTATAGTAAAACAATTAGCTTTTGAAAGCGCCAACAAGTACTGCAAGGAGGCTTTACGGCCTCACAAGAACAGAATCCTCAATGATTACATTCAAATTTGTAGAAATATAGATGGACACCCCATTATGGGATAAGTTATTGCTTTTGCTATGCAGATAAATTGGAAGGTCAGTGAGGGGGCCAGACCTAAGACATGCTTTGGATGCTGACAAACTGGGCCACTTTAAGAAAAATTGTCCTGCTAAGGACTCTATTGCCCCCCCTCGCTCAGAGCCAGGTCTTTGTCCCCACTGTAAAAAAGGACATCATTGGGGCAATAAATGTCTATCAAAGACTGATGTACAGGGTAACCCTCTGCCTCCTCTGGGAAACGGGAATTGTGATCTGTAACATGCCCCTCACTCCCAGGCGTACAGAGCTCTGGATACACCTGTTTCCCACCCTATTTAGGTCCCACCCCAGAGAAACCCCTTTGTATCCAGGACCTTGTCAGAGGTACCCCAGGAAGCACAGGACTGGACCTCTACTCCTCCACCAGAGCAATATTGACTCCTCAGATGGAACCCCAAGATTTGGACACAAGAGTCAAAGGCCCTTTACCACTGGGCTCAATTGGGTTGATTTTAAGAAGGAGTAACACTCACTTCACGGAGTTATGGTCATTCCTGGAGTGGCTGATGAAGATACTGAAGGGGAGATCAAAATTATGGTGGAAGCTGGTAAGGGAGTCACTGTTATACCCCAAAGGAGCTAGAATTGGTCAGTTAGTTCTGTCCCCTAAAATTACAACTAATAACACCTTCTTTAAGCCTGTAAGAGGAGAAACGGGGTTTGGATCTACGGGACCTATGGCATGTTGGGTATCCACTTTGGCATCCAAAACCCTTAATGACCCTGATTATTTCAGGGACTCCTAGACTCAGGTGCAGATACGTCTGTCATTTCCCTCAACCATTGGCCCAAGGCATGGCCTCTGCAAGAATCAGATAGTAGCTTACTGGTATAGGCATAGCGAAGTCACCTAGTAAAAGTTCCCGTCTCCTAATTTAGAAGGATGATGAGGGACACTCTGTTATATTTCAGCCCTTCATTTTGCCTCATATCCGGGTTAATCTTTGGGGCAGAGATATCCTAGAAGCCATGGGGGCCATACTGGCCACACCTCCTGTGCAGCACATGCTTAGAGAGAAAGGCTATTGCCCAGGAAGAGGGATTGGAAAGAATTTACAGGGTGACTCCCTGCCTATGTCAGATAAACCCTTGTTACAGAGATCCCCTGGAGACTGGAGAGGGTTGGGGCATTTTTAATGGGGGTCATTGTTCCACAAGCTTCGCATACCTCCAATTCCTATCACCTGGAAAAAATGATGAACCTGTTTGAGTAGAACAATGGCCCCTATCTAAAGTAAAGTTGGAGGCTGCTCAAACCCTGGTCCAGGAGCAACTCAATGCCAGTCATATTGTCCCTTCTACCTCTCCCTAGAATACTTGCATATTTGTTATTAAGAAAAAAAATCATGTAAATGGAGGCTATTACAAGACCTGAGATAGGTTAATAAGACCATGATGCTCATGGGTACCACTCAGCCAGGGTTGCCAACCCCTGTGGCCATCCCAAAAAACTGGCACTTGCTTGTGATAGATTTAAAGGATTGTTTTTTCAATATTCCTCTATACCCTGCTGATGGTCAGCGCTTTGCTTTCAGTGTTCCATCTTTAAATTTAAGAGAGCCTTATAAGAGATATCAGAGGGTAGTTTTGCCTCAAGGCATGGCTAATAGCCCTACCATGTGTCAAGGCTACAGAGCCAGTCAGACAAAAATATCCTCGATTATATATAATTAATTATATGGACGATGTATTGTTGTCTGTGCCAAAAGAAAAGCTATTGTTATCTGCCTTTGGGGATCTTCAGACCGCCTTAGGATTGGCTGGCTTACAAATAGCACCAGAGAAGGTACAAAAAGAGTTTCTGCCTGGTCTACAAGAGTTAGTTCTAGGACAGCCTCCAAAGCCACAGAGAAACCCTGTCTCCGGGGGAAAAATGGGGAGCACCCTCAAAAGATTAGTCTTCAACTGGACACCCTTCAAACATTAAATGATTTTCAAAAGCTTCTAGGAGATATCAATTGGATCAGACCTAGCTTAAAAATTACTACTGGGCAGCTTAAAACTCTTTTTGATATTTACAAAGTGATTAGGATCCCAACTCTCCTCGAGTCCTTACTCCGGCAGGATGGGAGTGCACCCATTTGATTGAAAAGGCTCTAGAAGGGGCTCGTTTGGATTATACAGATTATGCCCAGCCTTTAAAATTATTAGTATTTTGTTCTGCTCATGCTCCTATGGGAGTTTTTTGGCAAAAGAATTCTATTCTTTGGGTTCATTCTCAAGCCTCTCTATGTAAATCAGTGGTATCCTATCACCAAGCTATAGTTGCACTCCTATTTAAAGCACAAAAAGCTGCCTTACAAACTTTTGGTAAGGAGCCAGATTAGGTTGTTACACCTTTGCCCATCAACAAATAGAGTGGCTACAAAATAATAGCTGTGATTGGGCCATTTTTCTCTCTACTACCCAGAGTGATTTTGACAACCATTACCCATCCAATAATCTGGTTTCCTTTTTTAAAATGCATCCTTTGATTTTCCCAATGATTATAGTCTCTCAGCCTATTTCCAAGGGTCAAGTGGTTTTCACAGATGGTTCTTCAAAGGGTACAGCTGTAGTTGCATCTTATTCCATCATTAAGACAGCCAGAATTGCTGCAGCTTCTGCCCAAATGGCTGAATTTTTAGCCTTGGTCATGGCTGTACAACTCTTCCCCACGGGGGCACTAAACATCCATACTGATAGTCAATACGTTGCTTACATTATCCAACCCCTGGAGACAGCTGCCTATGTCCCCCTATCTCCAGAGTACAAGAGAGTTTATTACAGATGCAGGGTCTGCTATGGCAACAGAGAGAACCTGTATTTTTGGGACATCTTGGGGCCCATACCCCTTTGTCAGGACCCCTCAGTGAAGGAAATTGCACAGCCGACAGGTACTCAAATCATTACGGTTTCACAAGAGCTCACTGGAGCACAATCCTTACATAAGTGCTTTCATCTCAGTGCAGGGTCCTTAGGCTTTCTTACTGGGATAATCAAAGAACAAGCTGTTCAAACAGTTAAGGATTGCCTTCTCTGTATAGAATTTCTTCCTGTGCTTCACTTGGGAGTTAATCCCCAAGGACTTTTGCCCAGTCACATGTGGCAGATGGATGTAACACATGTGCCATCCTTTGGTAAATTACAATTTGTCCATGTTTCCGTACTGTATCCCATCTGATATTCGCCTCAGCCCATTCTGGTGAAAAGGTGAAAGATGTTAAGAGCCACTGTCTACAGGCTTTTGCTTACATGAGGGGGGGATCCCGAAACAAATTAAGACTGATAATGGCCCCGCCTATGTCTGCAGAGGTTTCAATCAATGTTGTCAAGATTTTGAAATTACCCCCAAAACTGATATTCCTTACAATCCCCAAGAGCAGGCTATTGTGGAATGCACCCATTGCACTTTGAAAACCTATTTGGTTAAAGTAAAGAAGGGGGGGCCTGGAGGGTCACCTTGGCTCCCCTCACTCTACTCTATCACTTATTCTCTATATCTTAAATTTTTAAATTGTAGATGCTTCTGGTAATTCCGAGGCAGACTGTCACCGTGGTCCTCTACACAGAAAAAAAACCCTCTGGTTAAATGGAAAGACCTTCCCTCCAGCCTTTAGAAAGGGCCAGATCTGGTTTTGCTGTGGCCCGGGGGTCCGTTTGTGTCTTTCCACAGGATGGCAAGTCCCCAATTTGGGTTCTGGAGCATTGTGTGTGCCCTGTTCCTGCTGATACACATCAGCCATCTAAAGACCCATTGGGCCTTAATGAGGAACCTGCCTGTCCTGATGCCGGTGCGTCTTTGGAGTCAGGTGTGCCTGGTTATGGTCAGCTCCAACCTGGGAGGTTGCTTGTTGGGCCCTTTCCCCATGGGAAAGGCAGCCATAAAGGAAGGATTTAGAAGAAGCAAATTTAATCACAAGTTTTCAGCTCTGAGATGCCTTGTGTTTTACTAAAGTCCTCAATATCTCTCTTAATGAAACCTTCTCATATTTACATGGCTGC
Organism: Cricetulus griseus; assembly: GCF_003668045.3. Lineage (NCBI taxonomy): Eukaryota > Metazoa > Chordata > Mammalia > Rodentia > Cricetidae > Cricetulus > Cricetulus griseus. Next base: position 92,065,751 of record NC_048601.1, on the reverse strand, counting down.
ATGGTTTTGAGCAATTCATCCATCGCCAATTTTCTCCTAATGCCACCAATGCCTCTGTTGTTGGCCTTAAGATCACCCCCTCAACTTGGCCCAAGGTGTTGGCGGGCCAGCTTAATTTATCCTCTTTAAACTGTGTAAGGGGCCGTGGGCCCAAAACTATGCGGCTTAAAGCCCACCTTTGTAAGCCTTTTAATGACCTTTAAGTTTTCGGCTTAAAGCCAGCTCTGTGAGCCTCCTGTAACCTGTAATTAGACATGGTTTGGCCAAGTGGAACTGCTAACTGCTTCTGTTCCGAGAAAGGGTCTGGGGCTTTTCTGTTCCATGTTCCAAGGAAGACCACTAGATGTTCCAGCTGATAAGAAGAATGTTCCAGTCCCAGCAAATACCAGATGTTCCTTCTATTATCCCCCCCCCATTCTATTGTTGTAGGGCTATTTAAGCCCACTCTAAGCCCCAGTAAATCGAGACTTTGACATTGCACAGACGGACTCTTGTCCTTTCTCGAGCCGCTTGGTCTCCTTTCTTTTTCTCGCCCACGACTCTTTCAGGCAGCCCCCCTTCGGAACCCTGAATGACTGGACCCGAGGGACGGTCAAAACTGGAGTCACACCAACTTTTTGGGGTATGTTCCTTCCCGGGCCTTATGCTTGCTTAGACTCACTCTCTTTGGCTGCCCGAGAGGATAATTTAAAATTTGCAGTGTGTGTTCTTCCACCCTTTTCTTTGTTCAATAACACTCCCTCAGGAGAAGTGCTTCATTGTTCCCTCCAGGAATGCAGCTTGAGAAGCTGTTGGAATGATGAAATATCAGCCTTGGTGGTTCATGTTCCTGGTATCGTGCCTACGCCAGTGGAACACTAGGGAGAGAACCAGCTGGTCCTTACACGACAGGAGAGAGATTTTGACATCATAGCCGTCATTATGGCCAATATTGCAGCCGCCACCATGGCAACTATAGTTTCTGGCATTGCAATCTCAGTCAGTTGCCATGGCAGGCATGCTGGATAAGCTCTCAGGGGAGGTTGCTTGTTGGGCCCTTCCCCCATTGGGGTCTGCTGATCATCTTGTGACTAGGAGCCCTATTGGACCCTTCTCCCATTGGGGTCCACTGACTGTCTCGTGCCTAGGAGTTTATTTCTTGTTTTCCTCTTTCCGACCAGGCCTGAATGCAAGAATGCAAAATATCCACCCATCCTCATTTCTGGGGACATGAACTTCTGACCTGGGTAGTTTTCCACTGTGCCTGTTGACTAGTATATAAGTCTTCCCTCCTTTGAAATAAACCGCATTCTCCTTGCAAGAATGACCCATTGTCTTGTCTTTATTTGAATCCTCAGACCCCTTGCCCGAATCTGTGAGAAGTGTTGTAGTGCGGGCACTACAGTTGCCTCTGCCTTAAGTTCCCAAAATAATATCAATTCTCTTGTACAACTGGGCACTTTAAATCTCAATCAGCAAACTTCTCTCTTAATTTCCCAAATTACACGGCTCAATTGGTTACTCAATTTACTAAGATTAATGAGACCAGGGTGCCTCCCCTTTTGGGAGACTCCCTCTTAAAGGGACTGCAGCTGACAGGTCAATTAATTAAGGAAAGAGGTGGCTCGCTAGCCCTCGGGATTATGTCCCTGGGCAGCGCCGCCTTAGCCTTAGTCTGCTCTTGCCGATGGAAAGGCAGCAAGCCCAGTGACATTTTCTAACAAAGCAAATCATGCTTTCCTTGGCAGAGGATAACCCCTCAGCACAAGTCTGGCTGGGCCTGCAAGACAAGTGAGTGATCAATGATGGGTAAGACTGGGGGACATCTGTTAAGCTAAGACAGAGGGTCTTCCGGGCCTGGGCAGGCTTTTCAATGACAGGTAAAGTAGATGTTGACGTCCCGGGCGACCTAAGACAAATGCTTATTTTTTGTTTATATATAAAAGGGGTGACCTGTTGGGTCCTTCCCCCATAGGGATCTGCTCACCAGCTTGTGACTAGGAGCTTATCTAGCAAGTACTCCTTCCGATAAGACCTGTTATCCGCCCATCCTTATTGCCAGAGGGGCCTGGGAACTCAAACTTCTGACCTGGGCAGTTTCCCACTGTGCCTGCTGACTGGTATATAAGGCTTCCCTCCTTTGTAATAAAGGGCATTCTCCTGGCATGAATGACCCGCTGTCTTGTCTTTATTTAAATCCTCAGGCCCCTCCTCGCCCGAATCTGTAAGAAGTGTTGTAGCGATGGCGCTACAGTGGTATGGTTGCCCATTCTTGTGATTCCACAGCTGAGGAGGTGAAGACAGTCTAGCCTACTTGGCAAGAGACCTTATGTTAAAGTTAATTAACTAATTAATTAAAACAGTGAATGGCAGGTTGTGCCTTGACCTACACACACATACACACAAAGGATTGCTTTAGATTTTATGCCTATAGCATAGGACTTGGTTGATGATGTTAATGCTTTTGCTTTTGTTTGTTTGTTTGTTTTCGAGACAGGGTTTCTCTGTGGCTTTGGAGGCTGTCCTGGAACTAGCTCTTGTAGACCAGGCTGGTTTTGAACTCACAGAGATCTGCCTGCCTCTGCCCCTCCCAAGTGCTGGGACTAAAGACGTGCGCCACCAACGCCTGGCTATGTTTTTGCTTTTTGAGACAAGATCTTGCTATGCTTTGAGATCCTCCTGCCTCAGCCTCCCAAGTGCTGAAATCACAGGCACGTGTGAACATATAGTCCTTTACAGAACAGGTTTGAATGAAAGGTGGAGAAAGAAAAGACAGTTGCTTTTGCCATGATAACTTAGGAACCTACCTCTGAGTAGACTGTGCAAGACAGCGCACCTAATAGGACATAAAAATAGTACACAGTGAGTAGATTGTTCAGGAGAATAAGGGGGAAAATACAAGACAGTGCTTGGTAGCCATATCAATAAACTCTCAGTAGATTAGACGTCAATGTTAGCATTGCTGTTATCACTGTGTCAAAAAAAAAATCACCAGCAGGAGTTACAGAAAAGAGGAGATAGCACTTAGTTGAAGCAGTATACAGTTAAATGGATTTGGATATTTCAGTTGGCTTTAGACCAGTGGTTCTCAACCTTCCTAACCCGGTGACCCTTTAAGGTGACCCTTTAATACAGTTCCTCACGTTGTGGTTACCCCCAGCCATACAATTATTTTCTTTGCTACTTTGTAACTGTAATTTTGCTGCTGCTATGAATCAAAATGTAAATACTTTTGGAGATAGAGGTTTGTGAAAGGAGTCATGACCCCAGATTGAGAACCCTGCTCTGTATTTAATAAAAACCTACCATATATACATCTCTGGAAAGAGAAAGGGTATCTGCAGAGCATCTTGCATTCATTTCTGGTTGCCTTTCACTCTAGGAGGAACGAAGACTGTTAAAGTGTGTTGCAAAGGCAGTGGCTAACAGGAAGGCGATCCAAACTGATACTCCTCAGGAAAATGGAGGACCAGGACTTTGTTTTCTGTTGCTGTTACTGTTTTTTGAGACAGGGTTTCTCTGTGTCTTTGGAGGCTGCCCTGGAACTCACTCTGTAGACCAGGCTGGCCTCGAGCTCACAAGAGATCCGCCTGCCTCTGCCTCCCTAGTGCTGCGACTAAAGGCGTGCACCGCCACCGCCCCACCAGGATCAGGACCTTGACTGTTATAAAAATTAGTCACAGATTTCTTCTCTTGAAGAACACATTGTGACTCTGATCCTCTTCACAAAAGACAGAGTCTGTTTCTCTACCTGCTTTAGTCAGGGCTGCCCTTGAAAGATTTTAGTTTGCTGAGAGAAAAAGTTTTGAAAGATTTTAGTTCACAGAGAGAAAAAGGTTCCCACAGGCCTTGCCCATTACAAGGAAGCTGACCCCAACCCCGGGCACATCCTATGGTTTAGACGGGGGCGATCGCCAAGACAAACCTCTTTGGGTCACACCTGGCTGGCCAACAGACAATCAAGGACTTTCCAGGGTACGTTCTGTGGTTTTTCCTTTGTAGAAAAGCAGGTCACACCTGGGTGACCTCTCTAACATGAGATCATACTTTGTAATCAATCACTTTGTGCCCCTTGCCTGTGTGCTGATCTGCGGTTTTTTCCTATATAAGGAGCTTGCACCCTATGCTGGGGTGTGCAGCTTTCCCGATATTGCTGACACCCGAATGTGCATTCGTTCAATAAACCCTCTTGCTTTTGCAGCTCTTGGTCTGGTTTCTCAGGGGCTCCTCGGGATCTTGAGGCCCTTAAGGGTCTGGGGGTCTTTCACCCTGATGAGGGTGCTGGCCAACAGATTCAGGCAGCAACTTCACTGTTTGAGCTCGTAGCTGAGGGTCAGTCGTAAAGTCCTGAAGGTTTCTGTTCTTTCTCGCTATATGGTCACTATCAGAAAAGAAACCAAAACTTCTTGCTGACACATCACTGTGTGGAGAGAGAAGACAAACTGATTACAGGGACAGCTGCCAGACTTGTCAGTGAGGCTATCCTTGAATGTCCAGCACCAGGAGACCTGCCAGATGACTTCAGCAGCAAGAGTGAGTCCATGGAAAACCAACAAAAGAACCTCACACACCCCTGCACACACACAGCTGAGCTCAGCCCAAATGATTGAAGCTAACGACTGAGGCCTGGAAAAATAGCAGCCACAGAGGTCAAGGAGAGGGACTTCCTGAGAGTATCAGCCTTAAGGATGGAACTCAGGCCAGGATGTCAACAGTGCAGGAACTAACAATTCTTTTCAACATATGGGAAATTTTTACATGGAATTTCCTCGAGAAGAAATAAACTTTACTTTAAAATGGTATTATCAGGGCTGGAGAGATGGCTCAAAGGTTAAGAACACTAGCTGCTTTTCCAGAGGTCCTGAGTTCAATTTCCAGCAACCACATGGTGGCTCACAACCATCTAAAATGAGATCTGGTGCCCTCTTCTGGCCAGAAGAATGCTGTATACCTAATAAATAAATCTCTTAAAAAAATAAAATTGTTATTATCAATGGGGGAGGTTCTGTTTTGTTTGTTTTAGTCGACAGAATGAAAATTAGAGCTAAGGAGTGATGCAGGAAGAATGGATTCACAGCTCATATGTGTCCTTTCTACCCTTTCACGTTTTAGATCTTGGAAAACTTGTGTGTACAAACTTGGCTGGAAGTTTGACAATGCTTTCCTTTTAGTATTCAAAATAGTAACAATTAACATTTGTTTACAAAATTTACAGCAACAATGATTCATTGCAAACATACAGCTGTGTAGGCCACTTGTTTTTGACCATTTGGTTAATAATAATAATAAAAAAAGCAGAGTTTAAACTCCTCAACAAACTTGTCTTCTGAGTTTATTAGACTTTTACAAATTCTTGTCAAGGAGAGTGGTGTTCCACTTAATCCCAGCACCCAGGAGTTAGAGGCAGAGGCAGGAGGATCTGTGTGTGAGTTTGAGGCCTACCTGATCGACATAGTGAGTTCCAGGCCAGCCAGATCCACACAGTGAGACCCTGTCACAGAACAATCTCTTCTTCCTTGCAGAAACAGTAAATGCTGGATGAAGCTGGTGCAGCTGGCAGCCAGGAGGACCTGAGGACCTAGGCAAGGAAGGCTATGGTTATGGTCTTAGGCCAAGGCTGTGGGTTGGTGGAGGCAAAGCTGCAGACAAGGACTAGGTCCCCAAGCTAGGCCACCTGGTTAAGTAGGTGAATATCACATCTCTGGAGGAGATCTGCCTGTTCTTCCTGCCACTCAAGGAGTTTTCCTGAAACATCCCTAAAGAATGAGTCTCTCCCTCTCCCTCTCCCTCTCTCTTTTTTTGGAGATAGGTTTTCTCTGTGTAACAGCCCTGGCTATCTTGGAACTCACTTTGTAGACCAAGCTGGCCTCAAACTTGGCCAAGTTTCCATTATCCTTCTGCAGAGAGGATACTGGGGGAAAAGATGGTTAAGCCCCATCCGGTCCCATGTAAGAGGACGGACTCTGTGCTCTGTGCTGGTGTGCCTCACCCCTGCTACCAGAGCACTGACATCTCTTTGCCTCTGTGCCCAAGAAGCCGCTGCTGTAGGCTGAAATCCATGGCTGCTACATATCAGCCAGGGGTGGCATGCCACCCTGGACAACTTGCCAAGGCCACCTTTGATGTCATCTCTAAAACCTACAGCTACCTGATCTCATCTCCTACCCCCACCCGCATCTCCCCACCTTTGGGAAGAGTCTATGTTCACCAAGACTTCTTTTTTTTATCACCACTACACACATTTATTTATATTTGTGAATGTTAAACAGAGAGACAGTTCTGTCCGTTTTTCTACAAGTATTAAACAATGTCAGTTCAGTTAAATTTAAATTCCATATGTGCTTCATTGAAGTACATTTTTTCTCCCTCCCTTCCTCCTCTACCACCCCCCAACTAAAACCCTACCTATCATATGTCCTTTCTTCTAATCTACCCCTGACTCAAAATTTCTGTTTCCTCATGACCTCTGCATCCTTCCTTTTCTTCCCTTCTCACTTTGGTAGCTTCCTCCCCCCTCTTCCCATGTTCTCAATTTGCTCAGGGGATGGTGACCCTTTCCCCTTCTCCAGGGGACAATGTTTGTATCTTTTAGGGTCCTCCGTGTTTACTAGTTTCTCTGGCAGTGTGTATTCTACATATGTCTAAAATCCACTTATGAGTGAGTACATACCATGTTTGTCTTTTTGTGATTGGGTTACCTCGCTCACAATGGTTTCTTCAAGTTCCATCCATTTTCCTGCAAATTTCAAGATTCCATTGTTTTTTTTTTTCCTGCTGAGTAGTACTCCATTGTGTAAATGTACCACATTTTCTCCATCCATTCTTCGGTTGAGGGGCATCTAGTTTGCTTCCAATTTCTGGCTATTACAAATAGTGCTGCTATGAACATAGTTGAACAGATGTCTTTGTTGTATGAATATTCACCAAGACTTCTATGAAGAATAAAACTGACATTTTGTGAAAACCCATATTAGAGTTTTCCTTCAGAGGGAGAGGGGAGAGGGAGAGGCTGTCTTAGAGCTCCCTCTATAGACTAGGCTGGCCTTGAACTCACAGCCTCCTGCTGTGCCACCTACACTGTCCAGCTTTTCTCTCTCTCTCTCTCTCTCTCTCTCACTCTCTCTCTCTCTCTCTTTCTTTCTTTTCTTTCTTCCTTCGTTCCTTCCTTCCTTCCTTCCCCTCCCCCCTCTCTCTTTCTGTTCAGGGGCTGGAGAAATGGCTCAGTTCGGGAACTTGCTCTGTAGAGCAGGGTGGGCTCCAGCTCACAGAGATCCGCCTGCCTCTGCCTCTCGAGTGCTGGGATTAACGGCGTGCACCACCACCTCCTGGCTCAATTTGGGTTTAAAAACACTACCCTGAACTGGTTCCTTTAACATAAGATGTCATTTAGCTTGTGATATAAGCTATTTTATTTTGAATTTTTATTTTTGAGATGTTTGTCTCCCCTTGTTGGCTTTACGGATCATTAACTGAAGAATCACACTTTTGATTTATTTTGTTTCTGCCTTGCACATTGGTATTGTCTCTGGGTGACTAATGTTCCGACACAGAACAGAATCTATGCTCAGAATTGTTTTCAGGGTGTGTCCTTTCTCTAGTAGTGTGCCTGGGATCTTCTGGATTGGAGAAACAGACGCTATAGTTAAATTTGATACTCTGAAAAGTTTCTACACCTCGATAAGCCTCTCTGCCGACTCAGCAATCCAAATCAGATCAAATCAAACCTAATTAGAAAAAGCCCAGGTTTAATGGGTAAAACACTCCTGGATGATTTTTCCGACTCCCCAGAGAGGAGATGAGGAAGAGAGACCAAAAAACCACCTGTCTGTTTTCTGGGGAGCAGTTTGAACACCTGATGGGAGTGGTCTCGAGTATCTGGGGGGGGGGCATCATTAGGCAGGCTTTCTGAGATGCCACAGGGTTTGGAGAGAGATGTGGGAGGGAACTTGAGGTGAAGCTTCCATAGGCCCTCCCAGGGTGGTTGCTATGCTCTGCGAGTCATTGCTGTGCACTTGTCCGAAAAGCACACCCAGAGCCGTAAAGCATAGCGCCACCAGCTAACTTCTGATTGGTTCCTTGCCACGAGGCAGGCATCTGACCTCCTAGTGACCAAGGCAAGATCAGACAAGCACATGTTGGGCTATTATGGCTGCTGAAATGGGGAGCTGGTCCCTTCATTAGGAAAAGACCCTCTCAAAAACAATCAATTGTAATACAGATTGAGACTAATATTGAAAAAATATATGTGTCCATATATGTGTGTATACATGTTATATCTTTGCGTGTGAGTGTAATATTATTTTAACTGGGCAAAGACGTGTTTCCTTTATTTATGCTGCATTTGTTTAATGATATAAGAATGTATGTTTAATTATGTAGAGATGTGTTGCATCCGTTATACCTTGCCTGCTAAAGGCACCTGATTGGTATAATAGAGAGCTAAATGGCCAATAGCTAGGCAGAGAAAAGATAGGCAGGGCTGGTGGGCAGAGAGAATAAATAGGAGGAGAAGGAGAGAAAGAGGGAGATGCCCAGGGCAAGAGACCAAGCAGCCATCACCAGACAGACAGTGAGAAGCAATGAAAGTAAGATACACAGAAGTGCCGGGTGTTGGTGGCACACGCCTTTAATCCCAGCACTCTGGAGGCGGAGTGGATCCCTATGAGTTCAAAACCAGCCAAGTCTACAGAGCGATTTCCCAGACAGCCTCCAAAACAATACAGAGAAACCCTGTCTCGAAAAAAGAAAAAAAATAAAAATAAAAGAAAAGAGCTAAGCTAAGGCCCAGCATTCGAAGGAATATTAAGTCTCTGTGTCTTGATTTGGGAGCTGATTGGTGGCCCCAAAGAAAAAGCCTGGTACCCATGTGTGTGAGTGGGAGTGCATGTCCATGCCATGGCCTGTGTGTGGAGGTCTGGAGAGACCTTAGAGACCTTTGCTGCCAGGTACCCCAGCCCCCAGGCTACCTGGCCTGTGGCCTGTGATCATTTGAGGATTCTTGGGCCTCTGTGTCCTGTCTAGCTGCAGGAAGGCTGGGATTACAGATATGTGCTGTCATGTCCAGTTTTACATGATCTCTGTTGCATGAGTCTTAATCTGTGCCTGCCTGAAGGCTGCCTTGTGAATTTGTTTGTGCCTGAGTCTGTGTCTGTCCCTAACAAAGGGCTTCACTTTTATTGAGTGGTGTAGAAGGTATCACATGGGGAAGGAATGGGGTAGTTTACATACATCTTTTATTTTTTTTTTAAAGATCTTATTTATTTATTATGTATACAACATTCTGCCTCCATGTATATCTGCACACCAGAAGAGGGCACCAGATCTCATTACAGATGGTTGTGAGCCACCATGTGGTTGCTGGGAATTGAACTCAGGACCTCTGGAAGAACAGCCAGTGCTCTTAACCTCTGAGCCATCTCTCCGGCCCAATTTACAGACATCTTTAACAGAGTTTTACAGGGGATTAAGTCACTGGCTCCAACTGGACAAGATAACAGATATCATTGTTTATCACCCAATATCCATGTGGATGATTTGAACCTTTAGGTAGAGTTTAGGAAGTTGCTTTCAGCAAATGATCCACATGAGTTACTCTGGGCCAGGGGCATGAGAGAGTACATAATTTAAAATTACAGCTACAAACAGTTTGAGTACACAGAAGGAGAGCATTCTTGCCTTCAGTGAACTCAATGTGTGTTCTTAACTTTGACTATGAGGTCCATCAAAAGTTCCAATCTCACCGAGATCTGCCTGCCTCTGCCTCCCGAGTGCTGGGATTAAAGGCGTGTGCCACCAACGCCCGGCCAGCCTGGTCTACAAGAGCTAGTTCCAGGATAGTCTCCAAAGCCACAGAGAAACCCTGCCTCGAAAAACCAAAAAAAAAAAAAAAAAAAAAGCTGGGCGTTGGTGGTGCTCGCCTTTAATCCCAGCACTCCGGAGGCAGAGGCAGGCGGATCTCTGTGAGTTCGAGGCCAGCCTGGTCTCCAGAGCGAGTGCCAGGATAGGCTCCAACTCTACTCAGAGAAACCCTGTCTCGAAACCCCCCCCCCAAAAAAAGTTCCAGTCTCTTAGAATGCAAGATATATTTTCAGAATAGTGCATTACCACAAAAATCTATACAAATGAGGTCACTATGTATTTCTCTAGATCCTATAGTTTCTAATGGTTGCTTGAAACACTTTGATTATGAGTTCTGTGACCGCTCTTTTTGGCTGTTGATTGGACTACAACTGGAATTAACTAAAACTGAACTGAATTATTTGAGGTGCAGAGACTAATCCTACATCTGGGTGTTCTGAGGTGGGATTATCCACAGTAACTCTGGGACATGGAAGACGGAAACACTTGATTTTTGCTGGTTTGCTCTCCTCCTTGCTGGTAGTTTAATTCTTTCACTGGCATTAGCGCTTTCTTCCTCAGGATTCTGATGTGAACTGAAGACCAGTTGAGATATCCTGCCTTGTATTTCAGTCAATGTTGGAATAGTCAGATAACCACTGGAATAAATCCTGCTTTTAGCCACTGGGTGGTGGTGCACCCCTCTAATCCCAGCACCCAGGAGGCAGAGGCAGACAGATATCTGAGTTCAAGGTCTGCCTAGTCTACAAAACTACACAGAGAAACCCTGTTTCGAAAAACCAAACCAAACCAAAACAAAATAAGGGCTGGAGAGATGGCTTGGTGGCTGCTCTTCCAGAGGTCCTGAGTTCAATTCTCTGTAATGAGATCTGGTGCCCTCTTCTGGCATGTGGATGTACATACAAGAGGAACACTATATAATTAAAAAAAATTTAAAAAATCCCCAAATCCTGTTTTTATGTAAATAGATCCATTTTATTAATTCTATTTCTCTAGAGAACCCTGACTGACAAAAGTTTCCCTCAATCATATTAAGTAACAGCAGATCCCTGACTTAACAGTGTTCTTGCTATAACTGAACTTTAACACCTGCTGTTATGTTCTAAACATTCCACAACCTTGAATTTTTACATCTACATCTACACTGCATACAAAAATATTTTGTATTTTTGTCATTTGATTTTCTTGTTGGGCATGTAATCTTGGCCTCCTTGGAAAAGTCATGAAGTGTGGGCCTGTTTGTGCTTGCCATAAGTTCTTGAGGCACCAGCATAAAACTGGGCAGTTGGTGCTCTGGAAACATTCAATCCACTGTTTGAATAGAGGAAGTTATTTGTATGAAAACCCTAGAGTCTGAATCCTGTTTGTCCTCAGCCAAATGAAGAGATCATGAAGTCATTACCAGCCAACTTTCTTCTTCTCCTTCTCCTTCTTCCTTCTCCTTCTCCTTCTCCTTATCCCCCCCCACACTTTTTGTGGAATCCAAGAGAGCTGCTGTTATGGTGTGGGTAGGAATAGATGGGGTCGACAGGGACTTGGGTTTCCAGGCTGCCTCTATCTGTTCTGCTAAGAAACTATGTACTCTGCTTCAGGATTAACTAAGTACAGTGGGGAGTGCATCGGAATGCCAGAATTCAAATAGAATTTACTAAAAAAAGATTTATTTTTATTTTTAAAGTGTGTGTGTGTGTGTGTGGTATGTGTGTGGTGGGATATGTGTCTGTGAGTGCAGGTGCTCTTGGAGGTTAGAGGCATCAGATTTCCCTAGAGCTAGAGTTGCAGCAGGTAGTTATAAGTCACCTGATGTGGGTGCTGGGACTTGAACTCTGGTCACCTGGAATGTGCTCTCAGCCACTGAGCTATATCTCCAGACTTTATAAGTTCTATTGTAAATGTACAAACTAATCCTTGGGATTTATCAAATACAATAAAAACTGCATCTGTTTTTAACAGTCTTTTCATAGATAACAGGTACTTTTCATATCCAGGATTCTCAAAAAGGGGATGGCCAGGCCCCTTCCATTCTAGTCTGTCAGACTCCTGTGATGAAATCGCTATGGGGAAAATGGCACACACTTACTGGGCCTTCGGCTCAGTGGTCCAGGTTTCAACCTTTCAGCCTTCTCAAACTCCATCGAGACCTTGCCGGGGTGTCTCACTTCATTTCTGGTGTGGGATTGAAGCGAGGGCCTTGCATATGCTAGACAAGTATTCTACCACTGAGTGATATCCCCAGCCCTCTTTTAATTTTTTTGGGCGATAGGGTCTTACTAAATCCCTCAGGTCAGACTTGAAATCACTCTGAAACAATGGTAGTTCTCAAACTTGTGGTCTTCCAGTCTGAGTCTTCTGAGTCCTTGGATTACAGGTCTGTACAGTCACTCACAGCCTGACTTCACCACTGGCTTCTCTGTCTCTTGGCAACCACATGATTCTCCACTTTAACCTTTCAGAAAAGAGGCACTGTGCCGGGCGGTGGTGGTGCACGCCTTTAATCCCAGCACTCGGGAGGCAGAGGCAGGTGGATCTCTGTGAGTTCGAGACCAGCCTGGACTACAAGAGCTAGTTCCAGGACAGCCGAGCCACTGCTACCCTCAGGATAGAGCCACAGATGCCCTACATGTTTCGTCCCAAGTCCTTTGCCCAGCATCTACAAATCTGAGAGGCATGGCAGAGCATCATGCTTTGCCTTAGGGGCAAGAACAGTGTTGAGGATATAGCTCAGTTGGTTGAGTGCTTGCCTAGCATGCATGAAACCTGAATTTAGTCCTTAGTACCAAATGCAACAAAAACCTGCTAGTGCATACCGGTAATCCCAGCTCTTGGGTTATCATCAACTACATAGCAAATCTGAGGTCAACCTGGGCTACTCAATTCCAAACAAATAAACTAGACAAGAATGGAAGTAAAACTCCAACTTTACCTCCTTTCCCAGTCATCTTCCTAGCTCTTTTCCTCAGAGACCACATGATTAAACGCACAAGTGGCTGCTTTTCTTACTGGTGTGATATTGTGATATTGATGTAAGGAAGTGGCACTTCCTTACAGGACTCTGATTCTAATTGACTGTAATTCTAATCTTGGATTCTGGAAAGGCATGGCTTCCACTCTGATGAAATCCACTTGAGCAGCTAATTGCTTTCCTTTTGATTTTAGAGTGTCTTTGACAGATGAGCAGGATGAGTTTGGCAATACATTCCATGAGTTCTAAGAAAATAGTTTCTAAGCTGAAAAGTGCAATAAAAGATAGCAGTTATTATTTTTAATCTCTTGAATCTTCCAAACTAATTTAGTTTTTGTCTGCCAGGTTGTAGGAATGAATGGAGGTGACAGGGGCTATTGAAAATAGCGTATAGTAGGGGCTGGAGAAATGGTTCAGCAGTTAAGAGCACATACAACTCTTCCAGAGGACCCAACTTTGGTTCCCAGCACTCTTGGGTGGCTCAAAACCGCCGGTAACTCCAGCTCCAGGGGGATCTGTCTCTTCCAGCCTCAGTGGTTACCAGTATTCATGTGCACATACCTACACAGAGATATACATAATAAGAAAGGAAAAATCAAAGAAAGAAAGAAAGAAAGGAAGGAAGGAAGGAAGGAAGGAAGGAAGGAAGAAAAAAAAATAGCATGCAATGAATCCCTACACAGACTACAGGAAGCCCTCAGAGGCAAACAGAACTTATTAAATATCTGCAGTGTTCAGAGATCAGTGAGCTGGGGTCAGGAGAAAGATTTATCCATTTCCCATGTGGCCATTGAAAATTCCTACTATTGCCGGTGTTGGTGGCACACACCTTTAATCCCAATACTCAGGAGGCAGAGGCAGGAGGATCTCTGTGAGTTCAAGGCCAGCCTGGTCTACATAGCGAGTTCCAGGATAACCTCCAAACCAATACAGAGAAACCCTGTCTTGAAAAACCAACCAACCAACCAAACAAACAAACAAACAAAAAAACCCAAACAAACAAAAAAGAAAATTCCTACTATAATTGTTTGTATTAATCAGAGTTTCTTTGTTTGATTGTCTTTTTTTTTTTCCCAGACAGTGTTTCTCTGTGTAGCTCTGGTTGTCTTGGCACTCACTCTGCAGACCAGGCTGGCCTTGAACTCACAGAGATTCACCTGCCTCTGCCTCGAGTGCTGGGATTAAAGGCGTGCGCCACCAGCACCCAGCTTTAATCAGGGTTTGTATTGCTCTCAGCTCCTGTTCCAGCACCATGCCTGCCTGCTGCCCTGCCTCCTACCATGATGATCAAAGACTCACCCTTAAAACTATAAACTCTTTTTCCGTAAGTTGTCTTGGTCATATCTCTGGCTTAGTTACCTTTGTATTGCTGTGAGAGCTTGCGTCCTGAGACAACAACCATAATACAGAAAGATAGCAAACTGGGAATGGCACGGCCTTTTGAAACCCCCAAATCCCATCTATAGTGACACACTTCCTCTAACAAGCCTCAGCACCTAATCCTTCTCAAATAGTTTTACAAACTGGGGACCAAATACTCAAACATGTGAGTTTATGGGGAGCATTCACATTCAAAACACCACAATGACCAAGGCAATTTATAAAGAAAGATGTTTAATTTGGCCTGTGGTTCCAGAGGGTTGTATCCATTATGGAGTGGGGTGTGGGGGGGGAGTGGGGTGAAGGTGTGGCAGCTGAGAACTCATATCTGGAACTGCAAGTAGGAGGCAAAGAACACACTGCATATGGTGTGAGGCATTTGAAACCTTAAAGTCCACACCAGCGACACATCTCTGCCAACAGGGTCATGCCTCTTAATTCTTTCCAAACAGCTCTTCCAACTGGGGACCAAGTATTCACACATATGACCCTGTGGGGGCCAGTCTCATTCAAATGGCCATAATTTACAAATATGGGAAATTAGTGTACATAAATATTAGGTAATAGAGTTTCAGATGAATAAGAACCATCATTTTAACACTTTTGTGTGTGTGGGTTTCGAGACAGGATTTGTCTGTGGCTTTGGAGGCTGTCCTGGAACTAGCTCTTTTTTTTTTTTTTAAGATTTTATTTATTTATTACGTATACAACATTCTGCTTCCATGTATTTCTGCACACCAGAAGAGGGCACCAGATCTCATAACAGATGGTTATGAGCCACCATGTGGTTGCTGGGAATTGAACTCAGGTCCTCTGGAAGAGCAGTCAGTGTTCTTAACCTCTGAGTCATCTCTCCAGCCTGTTTTTTGGGTTTTTGAGACAGGGTTTCTCTGTGTAGCTTTTGGAGCCTATCCTGGCACTCACTCTGGAGACCAGTCTGGCCTCGAACTCACAGAGATCCGCCTGCCTCTGCCTCCCGAATGCTGGGATTAAAGGCATGCGCCACCAATGCCCGGCCTGGAACTAGCTCTTGTAGACCAGGCTGGTCTCAAACTCACAGAGATCTTCCTGCCTTTACCTCCTGAGTGCTGGGACTAAAGGTGTGCGCCACCACCACCTGGCCATTTTAACACTTTTTAATACTCTTCAAATTAAATAGAAATTCCTTAGGTTGACACCTTTCATAACCAGTATACAACAGCTATTTTTTCTTTAGTGTTGTACCTGCTTGGATCTTTTCCCTTTTTCTTCAATCTTTTTCTTAGGATTCTAGTTCTTTTTTTTTTTTTTTTGAAGATTTGTTTTATTTTATGTGTATGAGTGTTTTGCCTGAGTCTATGTATGTGCCTGGTGCCTGTGGAATTCAGAAGAAGATGTTGGATCCCATGGAACTGGAAGTATGGATGTAATGAGCCACCATGTGGGTGCTTGGAATTGAAACTGGGTCCTCTGCAAGAACAGGCAGTTCTCCTAGCCGAGGAGCCATCTCTCCAGCCCTGGATTGTAGTTCTTTACATAGTCTATATATGGCTCTTTTTTGTTATACATATTATAAGGCCCTACAAATTTTGTTCTTACCTACATTTTTAGTTTTTCATGTTATCTCTATAGCAACATTGTTCAACAGAAATGTAATGCAAACTGCATTTTCATTTTTGCTTGTATTTATTTTACACTACGTATGCTAAGTACCATATATATGATAGTAAATATACCATACTGAAAGACCCCCGAAGAGGTACTTTCATAGAGGGAGACCCACACCCAGGAATCAGCGAGGCCACGAACTTGGATGCAAAAACAAGAGGCTTTATTGGAGACGCGGGTACCCGGGGCGACTTAGCTTCTGTGTGGCTAAGCGCCCCGAGCCAAGGGAAAGGGGTCCTTATATAGGGAAAAAGGCGCAAGCTAGGAGCAGGGATTCTATTGGATAATTCTAATGAGGCATTATACAGAGCTATTCCCATTGGTCAATGTATATGAGGCGCTATACAGGGTTATTCAAATGAGGCAAAGTACAGAGTTATTCAAATGAGGTGAAACATAGAGTCTTTCAAATGAGGCGAAATACAGAATCATTTCTATTGGATGGTTCAAATGAGACACAGAGCCATTCCAGATCAGCATATTCTCAAGGTCTGGTGTCTGGTACAGCAGACTCAATTCCCCCCCCTCCGCTTCCTGATGGCTGACCTTGGGGGCGGAGACCTTGGGACGGAATGTTTCTCTTCGGGCGGGGGCTCAGGGGCAGGGCTCCAGGCCGGCTCACTTGGTGTTTGTTCTCGTGCCGACCCACCTGGTGCTCGCCCTCGTGCCGGCCCACCCGGTGCTCGTTCTCGGGCCGGCCCACCTGGTGCTCGTTCTCGGGCCGGCCCACCTGGTGCTTGTTCTCGGGCCGGGCATGCGGCGGGTGGCGGGGGAAGGCCGCCGGGGGTGGGGATCGGGGAAGCCGCCAACAGGAGGAAGAGGAGACAAACTTGAGAAAGAAAGGGCTAAGGGGCAGGGGTCTTTCAATACATATATATGATTGTACACACACACACAAACACACACACACACTTGAGACAGGATCTCCTGTAGCCTAGTATGGCTTTGAACTCAATATGTAGCTGAGAAAAACATTGAATTCTGATCCTCCTATGTCCACCTCTCAAATGCTGTGATTATAGGTATATGCCATGTAGTTGCAGTTCTACTTAAAAACCTTTTTTCTTTTCTTTTCTTTTTTTTTTTTTAAAACAACTGGTAAATTGCAATGGTGAATGGCTTTGTCAGGTGCTATATTGCTGTTGTCTTGGTGTTTTCGATGTGATTGGTGATTTGTGGTTTCATCACATCTGTTAAAAGGTGAAAACACAAATCTTTGTGAAGAGCTTGTCTGGTAAGACCATCATCATCTTGGAGGTAGTCCTTCAACACTATCAAGGAATGAGATGGCTAGTTGGGTGTGGTGGCATTTGCCTTCCACCACAGCTCTCAGGAGTCTATATGAGTTCCATTCCAGCCATGGCTATACAGGGAGAATCTTAAAAACAATGCTAACAATCCCAGAGCCAGGATAAGGAACACAACCCCCTAGATCAGCCGAGGCTCGTTTCTACAGGCAAGCAGCCGGAAGATGGCCACATTCTTCTGGCTGACTCTAACTGTCCTCTGCCTGAGGGGTGGCTATTAATTCATCAGTCTGCATTTCCTGTGGGCAGCAATTTGCCCCGACTTAAATTTAGAAATTATGGATTTCAGTAATAGCTGAATCTCTGTTAAAAATGTCGATAAAGGTTTTATTGCAGGGTGAGCATTTAAAAAAAAAAAGGATAAATTAGCTGGGTGGTGGTGGCACATGCTTTTAATCCCAGCACCCAGGAGGCAGAGGCAGGAGGATCTCTGTGAGTCCAAGCCAGCCTCCCCTACAGAGTGAGTTCCAGAACATCTAAACAAACAAATGATATCTTATCAATATATTTACTTAGTTAAATATATATGTATGTATGTAGCATTTACCATTTATAGTCAAAAGTTTAAAACCCCGGTGACAGTCTACATTCTTGCTTAGGCAGCAAATCTTCAGTATGTGGTAGCTTGCTGTTACAGCACATCCTGATTCAGACAAGTCTTCAAGGGTCACACATGGCTAACATCATTACGAAGTACAGAAAGTCCACATCCAGCTGGGCATTGGTGGCTCACGCCTTTAATCCCAGCACTCGGGAGGCAGAAGCAGGTAGATCTCTGTGAGTTCGAGACCAGCCTGGTCTACAAGAGCTAGTTCCAGGACAGCCTCCAAAGCCACAGAGAAACCCTATCTCAGAAAACCAAAAAAAAAAAAAAAAAAAAAAAGAAAGAAAGTAAGTCTACAACAAATCATTCCATTTTGTGCACATGGATGATGGTGTTTATTTTTCTATATGGCTGCCTACCAGGTCGACTGTTTGTCTATTTATCTTCACCTCCGCCCTTTGTACAGCAAGGAGCCGTCGCAGGCTTACTTATGACAGTGTCTTCCATGCTTCAGTGTGGAAGTGATGCTACACGGTCAACATTTCCAAGGACTTGTCATGCCCGGCGTGCTATGAAAATCTTCATACATCTTAGCGCATGCTCTCAACTTAATTCACAGTATCCTTATGACTCACTTCTTGTTAAGGGCCATGGGCCCTAAACTATGGGTTTTAAAGCCCATCTCTGTAAACCCTTCTATGAGCCTCCTGTAACCTGTAATTAGATGGTTTGGCCACACGGAACTGCTAATTGCTTCTGTTCCGAGAAAGGGCCTGGGGCTTTCCTGTTCGCTGTTCTGGGGAAGATCACAAGATATTCCGGCTGATAAGAAGAATGCTCCGGCTCCTTCCTGTTATCCCCTCCTGCCTAATTTCCTTGTTGCAGGGCTATATAAGCCCAGTCTGAACCCCAATAAATGGAAGCCTTGACATTGCATAGACGGACTCTGGTCCTCTTTCTTTTGCGCCACTTGGCTTCCTTTCTTCTCCCGCCCATGACTTTTTCAGGCAGCCTCCCTCCGGAACCCTGAATGACTGACCCGAGGGATGGGACAACTTCTATGACTGATGTTTTAGAGATTGGAAAGCTGGGGCTTGTGCTCTTGTGGAGTTCTCTTAAAGTCATACATGGTAGGGAGGATCCACAGTTCAATGAAGGTGCTCTGATTCTGGATCTATGATCTTTGATTTTTTGACTCGGTAGGCACAACATATATGTGGAAAATGTATAAGCAATAAATATATACTTGTCTGGAAAATTATAAAGCCTACAGTGTCCACACTAAGAGATAGGAGGTATGTAGAATTCTGGCCTACCTGTTGGCAACCTTAACTCCCCTTGTGTAGGGATTCTGCAGGCAGCATTAGTCACCCTCTATGGTAGCCAGTTCCTCAGCTTTTGTTTTAAAAAAGCTTTTAGGGGGCTGGAGAGATGACTCAGAGGTTAAGAGCACCGACTGCTCTTCTAGAGGACCAGAGTTCAATTCCCAGCAACCACATGGTGGCTCACAACCATCTGTAATGAGATCTGGTGCCCTCTTCTGGTGTGCACGCATGCAGATAACTGTATACACAATAAATAAATAAAATCTTTAAAAAGTAGCTTTTAAAAATTTAGATTTATTTATTATTGTGAGTGGGTGTTATGTGTGTGTGAGTGTAGGCATGGCTGTCACTGCACATGTGTGGAGTCAGAGGACAGTTTTCAGACATTTTCTTCCACCTTGGGCTCTGATGTCCGTTCATCAGGCCTGTGTATTTTTTCTGGCTGCCACATCTTCCTGGCCTTTGAGTTCCTTTTTGTTTTATCACTTAGATGTGCATTTCCCTCTATTTTTCTCTATAGTTTTTTCTGAACATTTATTTGCTTATTTTGCACCCATGTGGTTGTGTGTGAACATGTGGTTTTGCATGTGCTACAGCAGGCGTGTGAAGGCCAGAGGAGGACAACTTGTAGGAATCGATCCTCTCCTTGCACCATGTGTAAGCTTGGTGGTAAGTGCCTTTATCCCCAGAGCCATCCTTTTAACTCCAGAGGGCTCATTTTTCTAGTGCAATGCATTTAAGTTCTTCTGTATTGCTGCATGCAGTTTGCTCCTTTTCCCAACTTGCTGTATTTTAGTCCCCTTGCAGTGACATATGAGAATCCTGAAACACTTGTCAACACTTAGAGTTGCCAGCCTTTTTGTTTTAGCTGTTGCAGGATTTTCTTATCCTGGTTTGAATTTTCCCATTTTCCACATGAGGTTGGCCCCCTTTCATGACAGTAAACACTGGTTATTTGGATCCCTTCTCTTCTCCCTTCTCCTGCACTTCTGAAGATCAAACTGTTTCACCCTCACACATGCTGCTATTCTACCACTGAACTATTTTTTTTGGCCTCTTTTTCTTGTGATTAAAATTCTTTATATATATTCTGAGCACAAGGCCTTTGGTGTTTATACATATTGCAGTGGTCTTACTCCACTCTAAGGCTTGTCTGTTGTTTGTGTTGTTGAAACTGCATCTTTCCAGGCGGGCTTTGATCTCCAGATCCTCCTGAGGGGTGTGTGTGTGTGTGTGTGTGTGTGTGTGTGTGTGTGAGAGAGAGAGAGAGAGAGAGAGAGAGAGATAGAGAGAGAGATAGAGAGACAGACAGAGACAGACAGAGACAGAGAACAGAGAGAGACAGAGACAGAGACAGACAGACTTTATGAGTGTGGGTGTTTTGCCAGCCTGCACATCAGCATACCGCCTGCATTCCTGGTGAGGCTAAAAGATGATTGTCAGATATCTAGAACTGGGGTTACAGATGGCTCTGAGCCACCATTGTAGGCACTGGGAACTGAACCTGAGTGCTTTGCAAGAACAAGTACTCTTAACCACTAAGCCATCTTTCCAGCCTTATATTTGACTTTTTAATGTGTACTTTTTATATTTGCTGGACATTTAATCTAGGCTCATATGCTTGCTAGGCAAGTATTCTACCACTGAGCTGCATTCCCAAACCTGAAATTTCTTGATTTTTTTTTTTAAATTTAACTTTGTTGAACTCTTCTTAATTGTAATACCCCCTCCCCCCCCCCCGATGCCTGTACTGGAACTAGCTCTTGTAGACCAGGCTGGCCTCCAACTCACAGAGATCCGCCTGCCTCTGCCTCCCTAGTGCTGGGATAAAAGGCATGCGCCACCAACACCCGGCTACAAGTTGCCGTGTGCATACATAATTATATCGTACCGTGAAAAGACTATCTTTAGAATACTCTATTTGTATTTATGAAAATACTCTATTTGTATTATGTATTTATATTATGTACTCTATATGTATTATGTGTGTGCTGGTCTTCAGTGGCCGAAAGAGGCTGAGATCTCCTGGAACTGGATTCCAGGAGGTTATGAACCTCTTGATGTGGGAGCTGGGAATCAAACTCTGGCATCCTGGTCCTCAGCAAACTGAACTGCTGAGCCAGGTCTTCAGTCACGAGAAAAGGATACTTTATTTCTATTAATCTCTAGTCTGCAACAGTAGGATGTCCAGCGTCAGCCCAGAGCATCTGGAGGGTTGGTTTTCTGGTGGAAGGTCGGTAGTAGGACGCGGAGACTTCAGTTCACAATCAGGACGCTGAGTCTTTTCTAGCAGTGCTGCCGCCGCCGCGCCTCTTGGTTGCCAAGCAACGGCGTCAGCCGGAGCCCCTGGGCGAAGAGCACGTGCCCCTTCTACGCAAGCACGGACTACATCCCCCACAATGCGGCGCGCGCGCAGCGGACCCTGCCCCCGGAGCGGGGGAAGGGCGGCCGGGAGGCGGAGCAGCGGAAACGGGGAGCCGGGGACCCGGGCGCCGAGCGCTCTCCGTCCTGCCTGCATCCCGGCCCGGAGGCTGCTGCGGTGCCGCTGACACCCGCGGCGAGCTGTGGCCGCTGCTCCACTTCCCGAGCCCCGCGGCGGCGGCCCGCGTGATTGACGGGAAGCCCGCGGGCCAGGTAACGCGCAGGGGAGGCGGGAGGCGGTGTCCTCGCGGCCCGGGTTTCGCCGCCGTGACAGCCGAGACTCCCGGGCCGGGCTCTCCATGGGGATGTGCGGCCGCCGGCTCACTCGTGCTCGGCTCTCGGCAGCTCAGTTTCCCCGTCGGGAGAAGGATCATAAAATGCCCTTTAAACCTGCCAAACTCTTCTCCTGGGAGGCTGGTGGGGGAGGAACTTTATTTGCCGTCTGCTGCAGGCGGTGTTTGAGTGGTCAGGCTGCCCGGATTCGAACCCTCGGTGCAGCTTCCATCAGGCTAATCGAAGGCTCCAAGCCCGATTTGTTTCATCCAGCAGATGAAGATCACACACAGTTTTAAGTTGTTAGATTTATGAATAATACACTGTTACACCATGAGCTCTTCATTTGATGTGATACGGAGTGGCATGCACTCGTGTGTGTGTGTGTGTGTGTGTGTGTGTGTGTGTTCGTTCTTTTGTGCAATCATTGGTAATCTAAGTTGTGTGTTGACTTTGTTTCACTCACCTTACATGCAAAGAATTCCTTAAGACAGCGGTTCTCAACCTGGGGGTCCAAGGACCCTTTCATAGGGGTTGCCCAGGTTGCATATGAAATATTTACATATTCATAACAGTAGCAACATTACAGTTATGAAGTAGCAAAGAAAATAATTTTATGGTTGGGGGGTCACTACAACATGAGGGACCGTCTTAAGGAAGGATAAGAGCCACTGCCTTAAAATATGCTGGCTTCCTAATTTCCGCCCTTTTAAGATGGCTGAGAGTGTTCTAAGGAAATTGATGACTCTGCTTTCCTGGGGATCAGCTCTGGAGATACTGTACAAGGACTAGCTCACCTCCCCCACCTCTCCAGCCTTGTTCTGTGGGAAACCCTTAAAAGGAGATTAAAGGCTTTGTCAGCCGCTCTCTAAGCCCTTTGCAGCATGCCCCTGGGTCAACTTTCTGAACTATTTGTCACTGGTTCACAGTCTTTACCCCATTCAGGATTTCTGTTTCCAAGATGTAGTTTTTGTTCTTGAGACACACTGAATGAGTGCAGTAAATCTGATGGGAGCCCCTAGCTCATCCAAGCCAGTCCTGCAGTGTCCGCTGTTCTGCACAGCTTTCTCAATTCCATTGACACTGGTGATTGCTTTCCAAGGAAATCTTTATAAATCTTTAACTGGATTGCCTTTTTTTTTTTTTTTTCATTTAAGATGTCTGCTCTGTATGGACTATTTTGAGTGGAGACACTCTTGTGAAGTATGTGAAATAATTGAATATTGTTTTGGATGTACAGTTGTAGTGGGGCAGTGGAGCTTGGTGGGCCTGATGAATTGACTATGTAATGTCTTTAGGAGAAAGGAAGACTTCTAATGATTGTTAGAGGAGTAACATAGTTAATGAATGGAATTTGTGGAAGAAGGCACATGCGTGTAAACATTTCTGATTAGCCTTACAATGTGTAGCAGAAGCACTCATTTTGAAGAAAATGTTTCTACTGATGTTACTGAGTATAGTAGAGGAGACAGTAATGACTACAGAGAGAGAAGGAGACCTTGGTTCTTGTCCTGCTCTGCCACCGTCTGTATGACCTTAGCTCTGCTGCCACTGCAGTTTTCCTTTCCTTGTGTCTAAAATAGTGAATTGATCAGTCCCTGGGACTCTTCTATCTCAGACTGTCAATGCTAAGGATTTCGAAGCATCCATTTAAATGTTGCAGAATAAGATGTAAGCTCCTTTACTCATTTATTTGTGTCCTTGTTCCCTGCCCTCTGGTTATATAGTTCTCTCCATCCTCCCTGGTAAAAAGGGATTCTCATGAAAGGGCCGCAAAGCTGCAGGAATCTCCATCAATTGCCACTGAGCAGCTCTTTCTGTGCAATGTTTCATCCTCCTTGCTTTTGCTGGTGGCCCTAGGTACCTGCTCTTCTGAATAACTTTTATTCTCACTTTCCTAACCCATTTTCCTTTTTGTTCTTCCTGGATTTCTCTTCTTCAGCTGTTTTCTCTCTGGCCTCTGGCTGGGTGCCCCATGCTAGTCTAGTTAGCTGTGGAAAGGGCCATGGGATACAAGCTACGCTTGACTAAGGCAGGAACAGGTCAGACTGGGACTTATGCTGCATAAGATATTTTAGATTAAACACTCACTATAGCACAGAGATGATGTGGTTTTTTTGCTGTAGAGTTTCCTGTTTTTGTATCGGCCTTACTTTACCTGCACCCCTCTTTGGGTCTATTTATTTATTTATGAGACAAGGTCTCACCATAGATCTGTGGCTGGGCTGGAACTTGATGTATAGATCAAACTAGTCTCCAACTCAGAGATATACTTGTCTCTGTCCCCCTAGTGCTGGAATTAAAGGCATGTATGTAAGGGTACTTTACGGTATTTTATTCTTTTTTAAAAAATCTATTTTTGTATTTTGTTTGTTTGTTTGAGACAGAGTTTCTTTGTGTGGCCCTGGCTTTCCTCAAACTTACTCTGTAGACCAGGCTGGCCACAAACTCAACAGATATCTGCCTGCCTCTGCCTCCTGAGTGCTGGGATTAGAGGCATGTGCCACCACCGCCCAGCCTATTTTTGTAATTTTTATTGATTCTGTCTTCTCCCTTCCCAAAAATGCCATCTAGAAATGATAAGATATCTGTGTGTTAACTTAGCAGGAACTCAGTGTAACTTTGTTCAAGGCAGTGCACTTTATGTTTTTATCTTTATTTCTTGGCAGTGTGGATTGGACCCAGTAGCTACATACCCCCAGGCCTAAGGCTTCTTCAAGTTTAGACCTAATTATACAGTAGATAGCTGTCACCTGTGTGTGTGTGTGTGTGTGTGTGTGTGTGTGTGTGTGTGTTTTCCCACCAGATATTTGCTTCAGGCAGTATTGTGTAAAGAAAAATATTTTAGGAATGGACCTTTTTTCCAGAAATTCCATTCCAGGACCTAGTCCAGGGTGGGTGGGGGGTGTGTGTGTGTGTGTGTGTGTGTGTGTGTGTGTGTGTGTCTGTCTGTCTGTCTGTCTGTCTGTCTAAGGGCTTAGTTCTGTATCTTGTCTTGGAGAGCGCTGTGTGCACCTTTGAGTGCTGGGGAGCATACCATGTCTTTTTTATAATCCACATGTACCTCTCTGGCTGTAAAGTCATTTGGAGACTGACAGGCAGGAGTGATTCTTAGAGCACCCTAGTACAAGTGAGGGCTGCTGCTGCTGCTGCTGCTGTGAAATAATATTCATAACAGCACAGAACAGAGCACTGAAGCAAGGCAAAATGAGCTTTGAATGAGAGGTTTTAAGGTCGGATTAGCCATCTGTTAATGTTTTCAATGGTGCTATTATCATGTTTGCATAAAAATACATGGAAATACTTCATGAAAGGCAGTTTAAAATGCTCGATTTTTTTAAAATAGCTTTTAAAACTACAACACAGCAAGAAATCTTTAGATTTCATAGATTTATAACTGCATGCATGTCTGTATGTAAAAACAAATTTCCTGAGAAAATTTATAGTGTATTCATTTTTCTCTGATTTCTGTTCTGTTCTTCAAAACATTGCCGGTTACAAATAATCCACTTTGGTCCCTGTGTTTGAAAAGCAGTGGTGTCCTGAGTTGATAGTTTGGGTGTCTGAAGTTTTCACTCTTCCTCTGATGTTGTTGGGTGGGCCTTGTTCCCTTGGTGCTCTCCTTTCTTTCCTTTACAATTCTACTTTAAATATTTCATGATTCGTTATCTTTCTTTTTTTCTAGTAATAATGCTGGCCTAACGTATTTATCTTTTGGTTTGGAGCTAGGGAGAAACCACTGAAATGTTGCTTAACTCCTTGGCTTTTTTGCATGGTGAATACTGTTTGGCAAGAGGAGTATGAGAGCTTTGAACAGTGCTTTCCTTTAAAGCAGTGGTCTTCAATGTGTGGACCTTGACCCCAAGAGCAATTGACTAGTATATCAAATATTTGCGTTATAATTCATAACAGCAAAATTGCAGCAATGAAGTATGGGGGGGTTGCTACAACACGAGGGAGGGTTGCAGCATTGGGAAGGCTAAGAACTACTGCTGCTTCTTCTTTTTTTTTTTTTTTTTTAAAGACAGGCTGTCACTTTGTAGCCCTGGCTGGCTGTGATCTCAAGTCTTTCTGTTTCTGTGCCTTAAGCATGGAGCTATAAGCATGTATCACTAGACCCTACTTCCTGTAAAGATTTTATAAATCAAGGTGGGGATATTAAAGCCTAAAACAAATACAGAAATTTAGAAAAACTTCTGCCAGTATTTGCTGTTTGACTCTTGTGCTCCTTAGGTAATGTTTTAGAATTGGACACATTGTGTTTAAAATATAGTTTTCTGTTAACTTTTTGGGAATTGCTAAGTATACTTTGTTCTGTTTTCATTCTATTACCCTCTTCCTATTAGAAAACACAAAGTAGGGGCTGGAGATATGGCTCAGCGGTTAAGAGCACTGACTGTTCTTCCAGAGGTCCTGAGTTCAATTCCCAGCACCCACATGGTGGCTCACAACCATCAATAATGAGATCTGGTGCCCTCTTCTGGCCTGCAGGCAGACATGCAGGCAGAACACTGTATACATAATAAATAAAATCTTAAAAAAAAAAAAAGAAAAAGAAAAGAAATCACAGAGTAAGAGTATTTTTGTGTGCGTACAGACCATCATGTCCGATTGTTACTGGAGGGACACTAGCATTGGCTCTGGCAGGCCTTGCCCTTTTGCCCCATTCCCTTGGATTACATTCTTAAAGCTAGATACCGAGGTCTGTTTCTTTATTTTTGCCACTTCCTCTCCCTAAAGCTTTCTGCCAAGGTCCACCTATCAAAATACTGAAATCCAGTAATCAAAAGCCCTTGTTGCAAGCTGGTGGTGGTGGTGCACGCCTTTAATCCCAACACTTGGGAGGCAGAGACAGGCGATCTCTGTGAGTTCGAGGCCAGCCTGGTCTACAAAACTACACAGAGAAACTCTGTCTCAAAAAACCAAAAAAAACAAAAACAAAAACAAAAACAAAAAATCCCAAAAACCAAAACAAAAAGGCTTCTTTGCTTCACCTAATTAACATGCCCAATTAAAATTAAACACCTCATTCTAACATGTGGTTTCCCATTTTACCTTTATGAACTGCCATTTGCCTATGGGCCATGTCTGCCCCCTCTCTATCCAATGACAGTCCTTTGTCCCTCTGCCTTCCTCTCTTCCTTACTCCCTTCCCCTTCTCCCTCTTTGTCTATCTTCTGTCTTTGCCCCTAATCCCTGTCCTCTGTCCCCCTTTGGGGCAAATAAATCTTTGTGCTGAGAACTTTGTCTTGGGGTGTCCTGAGCCAACTCTGAGTTCCTACAATTATGACCAACCTTGTATGTTACCAGATCGACTGGCAAGTTCCTAAGAAAGGGTCATCAGGGCTTTCTGTGTCTGGGGTTTCCTGCTGTTTGTGAGGGGAGAACATCTTTTTCCATCAAAGGTAGACAGCTGCTGAGGGCCCAAGTTCGGCACATCTCCCAGGCCTCTCCACCACCTTGTAAAACTTTTATGCAACTCTTTTGTTTTCCCCATGTTTGGTGGCAGACTTCTCCTTGCCTTCATTTTCTCTGCATGATACTTTTATAACTAGCCAATTGGGAATGACTGTGAGATCAGACCTCAGCCGATCTGGAGAAGACACGGTCACCACCAGTGTTAGAATAAAAACATGTGCTTGCTAGCTTGGTTTGGGTCTTAGTGCATCCTTTTTGCAGGAAGGAATTGCTTTGTCAAGCTGCTTTCCCTTTGTTCCTGTGTTTACTTGTGGGATATGGGTAGTCTTCATTTTTAACTCACTCATTTTGGCTTTCCAGACCAGCCTTGTGAACCCTCTTCTGCGTTGTGTGTGTGTGTGTGTGTGTGTGTGTGTGTGTGTGTGTGTGTGTGTGTCCATCCGTCCACCTGCCCATGTCCATGGTGGCCAGAAGAGGGCTTCAGATTCTCTGGAGCTAGAATTATAGGTAGTGAGCCACCCAAACATGGATGCTGGGTACTGAACTGTCCTCTGAAAGAGCAGCAAGTGCTCTTAGCCATTGAGCCATCTCCCAGCCCTGCTATTTGCTTGTATTAAGAGTAAGAAGAGGCTTCTGGGCATTGGTGGCGCATGCCTTTAGTCCCAGCACTTGGGAGGCAGAGACAAGGCGGATATCTGTGAGTTCGAGACCAGCCTGGTCTCCAGAGCGAGTGCCAGAAGAGGCTACAAAGCTACACAGAGAAACCCTGTCTCGAAAAACCAAAAAAAAAAAAAAAAAGAAGAGGCAGTTTCCTCCCGCCTCCAAAATTGTGGTCAGAAGGAAATGTTAGTGGTTTTAGTCAGCAGGAAATTGGTATCAGGCTTTGTGCTTTGGCAGATCAGTTGTTACCTCCTCAGAGGGATCACCTTAGCCCATATCTCATGTAGACTTTTGTAGACATAGGCTGCTTCCATTTACTCAGTGTATTGCCTTATAATGTGGAATTAGCTTGTTTCTGAGTTACTCATTAGCTGTCCCACTTCTGCTAAGGCCGTGGTTCTCAGCCTTCCTAATGCTGCCTCCCTTAGATACAGTTCCTCTTGGGATGACTCCAACCATAAAATTATTTTCACTACTACTTCTTAACTGTAATTTTGCTACTGTTATGAATCGTGACGTGGATATCTGTATTTTTCTTTTTTTTTTTTTTAAGATTTATTCATTTATTATACATACAGTGTTCTGTCTGGATGTGTGCCTGCAGGCCAGAAGAGGGCACCAGATCTTTTTACAGATGGTTGTGAGCCACCATGTGGTTGCTGGGAATCGAACTCAGGACCTCTGGTAGAGCAGTCAGTGCTCTTAACCTCTGAGCCATCTCTCCAGCCTGATATCTGTATTTTTCAATGGTCTTAGGTAACCCCTGTGAAAGGGTTCTTTGACCCCCGAATGGGTCACTGCCCACGGGTTGAGAATTGCTGTCCTAAGGTATAATTATTAAGAAAACAGTAATCCTATTTTCACATTGCTAATTCATTACACATAGTAGGTATTTTACTTTTCTTTTGGTTTTTTGAGACAGGGTTTCTCTGTGGCTTTGGAGGCTGGCCTGGAACTAGCTCTTGTAGACCAGACTGGTCTGGAACTCACAGAGATTTGTCTGCCTCACCTCCCGAGTGCTGGAACTAAAGGTGTGCATCACCACCACCTGGCATAGTAGGTGTTTTAATAGATAATGTGAATAAATGAATGAATAAGCTACATTCATACATTAAATGAAACTGCATATAATAAGGCATTTTCTTCCACTTTTTTTTCTAGAAATACATTGATATGTTTGCTGATCTTGGTGAAGGGAATCTACTTCTTGAAGATTATGTCTTTGCTTTACTTCGTGTGTTTTTCTACTCTGTGTGTGTGTGTGGAAGCGGGTGTATCAGATTTCTACCTATATAGCTGTCTGCCTTGTTCTCTTGGGATAGACTCACTCAACTGGATGCTTGTTGTTTATGGTTATGCTGGGTAGCTAGCAAGTTCTCAGGATTGGGCTGTCACCCCCACCCCATGCTGGGGTCACTTGCAAAGCCATGCCTGGCTTTTTTTACACAGATAGTGGGGATTTGAACTTGGGTCCTCATGCAAAAGGACTTCCTTACCAATGATACCAATGACGCAAGGAACAGACGGAATTACTTCCTGAATTCTCAAAGCATCCAGTAACTATACCCTTTGCTAAACATCCTACCATTTATTTGGCCTTGAGGTAAAACATCTAGTAACCATTACCTTAGATCAAACCTCCTGTTACCTAGGCAAGACATCCAGCGACCACACCTTAGGCCAAACATCCTTCACCTTAGATCTTTAGGTCTTAGGCCTTTAACCTTGAAAGAGCAAGGATAGGTTTGAACTCTCTGACCTTAAGACAGTATAGAACAGAGCCACTTCTATGGGCCCTGACATGTATGGTATTGGTCATGTCAGGTTTGGTCCTATAGTCTTCACAGTGGAAGTGAGGGAGTAGTGTAGCCTAGAGAACCTGGGCCCATATTCTGAGCCAAAAGCTTCTGCCACTAACTGTTGTGTCATTGTGGGAAAGACACTTTGTGTCTCTGCCTTTTTTTTTTTTTTTTTTTTTTTTAATCAAAAGTATAAGGGGATTTCTCCTTGGTTCGTCTAATTCACTGAGAGGTAATTGAAGATACTTTAATTTTACCTCCAAATTTCATTTTCTGCCTTTCTACTGCTTGGGAGAATGCAGACTGAGATCCAGGGACATGTTTAAAGCAATGAGGCTTCTCGGTGACTGCTGATTGTTGTTACGCTCTGTAGAACATGTGACAGAGTCCAAGGTGAGTTAGGGGTGTGGGTGGAATCATGGAGAAAGGCATGACTGGACAATACTAGGATTACTTGGTACAGAGTGATGTGTTGTGGGAATTAGAGGACCAGCGTGGACTAGAATGGAGGAAATGAGCTTTGGAAATCCATTAGTGGAGGTAGCATTTGAACACATACTTTACCATATGTGGTGGCTCATGCCTGTAATCTCAACATTCACGAGGCCAAGGAGAATTGGTGTGAGTTTGAGGTAAGTCCAGGCTACATAGTACGTTCCAGGCCTGTTAGGCTAAGCAAGATTCTGTCTCAAAAAACAAAAGCAAGAACACCCAAACAGATAGCCAGGTGTGGTGGTACACACCTAGTTCTAGCATTCAGGAAGCAGAGGCAGGTGAATCTCTGTGTTTAAGGTTCCAAATGAGACCCTGTCTTAAAAAGACAAACATACAAAAAACTCCACAAACAGCACCCCACCCCAAAAACACCCCCCACATTCAAACGAGGAAACAACCCCAGATATTTTATCTTCTTCCTTTTGGAAGACGTGCAGTGGGTGGCTTGAATGAGATGTCTCCCATAGCCTTGGGCATTGAACACTGTGGTACTGTGGAGAGCCTTGGGAGGTGTGACCTTGTTGGAAGCAGTGTGTCACTTGGGAGGTTAAAGACTCACACCATTGCTAATTTGCTTTCTCTTCTGAGTGACGAGGTTGAAGCTGTTAGCCTTTAAGCTTCCTGCTGCTCGCTGCCACACTCTCCTGCCACAGTGGACTCTTAAACCTGTGGAATCATAAGCCCAATAAACTCCTACAAGTTACCTCAGCGATGGTATTTCATCCCGGCTATAGAAAAGCAATGTGGGCTTGAATTTTTCTCAGTTTGGTTAGAAGCCGGCAAGCCCTGTCTATCCTCCAGTTTCTAGCCCCTTGGAGCCACCTGAGGATGCAGGAGTGCACTGGATGCCTGGCCTGTTACGTGGATGCTAGGATCTGAGCTTTGGCCTCATGATTCTACAGTGCTCCTAACCTCTGAGACATCGCTCAGCCCTCTCAAGCTTTGTTTTTAAAAGGTATTTTGACTTCTTAGAGGGTAATGGATTGAAGTGGGGTTGCAGAAGAGCCCAGAAAGAAACCCAGACCCATCATCTCTCCTCTTCATCACCTCCTCTCTTCTTTTACCTTGTGTCTTGTCTCAGATACTTTTTAGATGCTGTGGCAACACAAGTTTTTTTTTAATCTATTTATTATGTATACAGTATTCCTCTGGCATGTACACTTGAATGCCAGGAGAGGGCACCAGATCACATTACAGATGGTTGTGAGCCACCATGTGGTTGCTGGGAATTGAACTCAGGTCCTCTGGAAGAACAGTCAGTGCTGTTAACTGCTGAGCCTTCTCTCCAGCCCCCCAAGGCAACTTATAATAAAAAGTATTTAATCAGACTTGGGGTTTCAGAGGGTTAGGGTTCATGGTGGTGGAACAAAGACATGGCTAGTGGCAAGTACAGCTGAGAGCTCACATCTTGATCCACAAGAGAGGGGCAGGAAGAGCACACCGGGAATGCTGTGAGTTGTTTTGAAAGCTCAAACCCTGCCCCCTCCCCCCTCCAAAGCCACGCCTCCTAACTCTTTCCAAACAGTTCCACCAGCTAGAGGCCAGTTATTCAGATATATGAATCTATGGGGCCAATCTCATTCAATTTACCACATGCTGGAAAGATGGTTTCCTTTTTTTATTTTCTGCAGGTGGAAATTTTCCCCTAGGAATGTTTAAGCAGCTATCCTAGATCAAAATGATAATGATGGAAATGGTGACGATAATCACATTTTACCTTAAAAATTCTGGGTATTACTTGGGGATATAGTTGTGTTTTACTTTCTAAAGTCATTAGTAGACTTTAGAAAGTGTAATAAGATTGAAGAGTGTTTTAGGATCGGGGGCTGTATCACAGTGGAAAGGTCCTGGGTTCAGTCGCCAGCACTAGAAAAAATATAATTTTTAGATTGCTGTCCATTTGGGTCAGGGAAAGGCTATTATAATGGTGGTGACCCAGAACCGCTTAGTGATGTTGTTGGCATGTCAGGTTTCTGAGTGCTGTAACATGGTTTTCCAAGTTCCAGGGCAGTATTTGAAACACAAAGAAAATGGGGTGTTTAAAGTGGAGGCTTTGCTGTCATTTGAAGCTTGAACATTATACAGAAAAACACACTGAGTCCTCTCTTTTTCCTAATTAAAGCTAACAATTATTTCTTCTCCAATCACTAAAAGTATTTAAGTAAATTACCATTAGTTGCTGAAAGTTCAAATTCCTTGTCTGTCACCTTCCTATTGAAAACATAGATGTAAATCCCAGAGATCAGGGTCATGTGTTCATGTTGACATGGATTGGTTCATTCAGTGGAGTTGGCTTTTCTCCTTCACGCTTGCCTAGTAAGAAATGGGGACTTGGCCAGCCCTGCCTTAACAACCTGTGTTCCAGTAAAGGTCACTGGTTTTCTACCTCCCATACCCAGGTCCAAGCAGCAGGGTTCTGATGTCACAGCAAATGAACTGATTTTAACTTGGAATATACACACCTTTCCTGCAGCTGTTGGTGCTGCTCCACTTTGTGAAAAGGTCTGACATTTTGGGCAGTGTTCTTCTCTGTCTTTGCTGTACATTGAGGACTAACTAGTGTTCTTTTTAAAAATATTGGTAGCAGCAGGCATGATAGGCAGCACACATCTGTAATCCAGCACTTGTAAAGGCTGAAGTAAAATGACAGAGGCCAGCCTGAGGTGCAAATTATGACCTTTGTTTCAAAGCAGTGGCAATTTTAAATACTGATGCTGGCTAAGAGCATAGCTCAGTAGTAGGGAAAACATTTGTCCGCCATGCACAAGGCTCACTACACATCATTAAAAAGCAAAACAAAAACAAAGATGAGGCTCCCCACTCTAATTTATTTGATATAGGGTGTGATTTGGTACTGGGGTTATAAAAAATCTGGCCAGGTCATTTAATGTAAAACATTACCTGAGAAAGACCAAAGGCAGCTGTGAACCTTTAAAAACCTCAGTAACTTCTGCCTGTGTTGCTTGGAATTGCTTGTGTGATTCTCACACTAATTCTTAGGTGCTTCAGGGAATCCTCTTGAACTTTGGAACTTTTCAGCCCTTTGTCAGACATACGCTGGCTCCTGGACATCTTTTTAACTTGGGAAAGTTCTAGAGTGTTCTTTTTTCCGTCTGTCATCCATGCCTACTTTATTCTTTGATGTCCTTTCAGAGTGCCCCACTGTAGAGTGGGATCAGGTGCTCCCAGCCCCTCAAACCTTTGATATTCAAGACAACCCTTTTCTTTTTATTTTACATTTCTCTTATTAGCTGTACAAAGCAATGGGTTTCGTTGATATTTTCATACACGCATAGAACATTCTTTTATAATATTCACCCCGTCTGTTACCTTCTTTGTCTTCTTTTTCTTTTATACTCCAAATTGTTCCTCCTTTCATTTCCTTCTTTTAAAGTTAACTGACATCTGTGAGAGAAAACATGGCACTTTGTGAGACTAGCCTGTTCCGTTTATAGATGATTTCCAGTTCTGTCTATTTTCCTGTAAGTTTGTTTTTCATTGTGGCTGAATAAAACCTCTATTGTGTGTATATACCACATTGGCAAAACCCTTTCATAATAAATGTCTCATTACCATGAGAAATCATGTAGCAGACACTGCCAAATTTCAAAACATATATTCCTTGTTATGTTTATGTCTGTCCAAGACCCTGACTTCCTGCAGAGGTGGGCGTTTTGTAAGTAGGCATTTTATTTTGTGGAAGGCTGAGTGAGTGTTGTTAAGAGTAGAAGAAACTCATGGTCAAGGAAAGGGAATCTGGCCTGCATGGAGACCTAACCTTCCAGTTGGGCATGGCCAAGCCCTTGATCTAAGAACTGCCCCAGTAAGCCACGCTAAAGAGATAGGTGTGATAATTAGTCCTTCCTTCCTGGTCCCACCCCTAGAGCTTACCAGGCCACTGCTGCCTGAAGATGAGCCTGCTGGCTGTTAGTCAAGTATCACTTCTCTTTTTAGTTCTCTTTTTTCTAAGCATGCTTTTCTTAGTGCCTTTCATTTCCCCGATATTTTGTGCTTGCGTTTTCTTTAAGCTCCCCGCCCAACCATGTTGCTGCTTGTCAGTTACGTGTCTCACTTCCAATCTTTTGAGATTTACTGTTTGCCTGCCCTGGGGTTTTCCTGTTTAACAGTAGTAAAAATTTCCTTGGGCTGTGCTTTGTGTCTATTCTTAAAATCTTTTTATTAATAAGATTAAGAACTCTGCTGGGCAGTGGTGGTGCCTTTAATCCCAACACCGAGGAGGCAGAGGCAGGCAGATCTTTGT
This sequence comes from Cricetulus griseus, assembly GCF_003668045.3. Lineage (NCBI taxonomy): Eukaryota > Metazoa > Chordata > Mammalia > Rodentia > Cricetidae > Cricetulus > Cricetulus griseus. Next base: position 92,031,422 of record NC_048601.1, on the reverse strand, counting down.
GAATTCAAGGCCAGTCTGGTCTACAGAGCTAGTTTCAGGACAGCCAGTGCTGCACAGTGAAAAAAAAAAATCCCAAGAGGAGACCTGGATTCCCCCCATATCAGTATTGAGCAGATATACTCTCTAGGTCCATGTTGGGATGTTCTTGCCTTTATGAAGATCTCTTTTTCTGACTGATGGTATAGTCAGATCTTATCGGTCAGAGTCCAGTGTCTTACACTGAACAATTATTTCGTCTGGGATTGAGTAATTTATTGAATTTTTAAAATTGAGCAACAGTAAAAGATTTCCAAATGTGCAACAGCCAGAAGTGAATTTAAAACCAAATGTGCAGTGAACCCAAGGTGTTTGTGGCAGTGTTGGTCCAGGTTGCACATGTAGCCTTGGTTGTGAACACACAGCATGCCATGCTGCACTGTGCATGCCTCGTGCTGTTTTAAACACATTGCTCATGGTCAGGACTGTTACGTTATAAATTGCAGTGTTTTCGCCATACACACAGCCTTTCTGCCCTTCCAGTTGACTTATGGCAAACAAAGGCCTCCTTTCCCATGTTTCAGCATGTATGTGTCATGTTAGAATACATTGGATGTGCTTTCCCTCTCCTGCTGTTCCGTTCTCTTTCTCAGCTGTCATTTAAATCTTCACCTAGCTGTCTGTGTTCTCAGTTCTCTCACGTTTCTGGAGTTGCAGTCTTGCCCACTTTTGAACTAACTGACCAATTCAGGAGAGTCCAAGTGTTCTTTGTCATGGGGTGCTAAGACACATAGTATAATCTGTAGCTTGTATTTGAAGACACACAAGAGCCCGTTTACACTGATATGCGAGGCAGAGGGATCTGTGTGAATTTGAGGACAGCCTGAAGGACATAGTGAGTCCCAGGCCATCCAGGGCCACATAATGAGAGCTTGTCTCAAGTAAAACAAAAAATGGAAAGCATCTACGCTAGAAAGCAAATTTCTAGGGTAGAACTATAGAGCATCCCTCATACCTAACTCAGTGTGCAGAATGAAAGCTATTTATTGTTCTGTGGACTGGGTGTTTGTCCTGCTGTGTGGCTGAGACTGACTTGACACTCCCATACGTGCAGCCTAGGTTATCCTGGGCTTGCCACGATCCGTGTCCCTCCGGTGTGCTGGGATTTGCAGATGTGTGCCTCTGCATACTGCTGGGTACTGTACATTATTGTACTGTGTTCACCTTTAGTCATGTTCTCAAAGTAGGTTATATTTAGTTTTGTCATTCCTTAGTAAATGGAGTAAAATTGAGTTCATTTGTTCTCATTGCAGAAATTAAAGCATCCCAAAAGATTGTTTTTAGTAAGCTATGAAGCAGTCATGGGAAATGCACCATAGATTTTTACTTCAATTACATTTTCCCTTTTGGGTGATGGAACCAGACCTTTCTTCCCTGCATATTTTGGTGGTCTAAAAATATTATTTTTAAATTTTAGGTCTTTCCAACTTCCATGATTGGTTTTGATAACCTTTCCCTTGATTGCTTTCCATGTTGTGTTGGATGCTTTGTAGGGTTAATGCATTCTCATTAGTGACACCTTCTAGTGACATGTCGAATGTTGGTACCTATTTAATTATAGAAATTTTTGTTAGATAGGCATTTTCATTTTTATTTTCTTTCTTTCTTTCTTTCTTTCTTTCTTTCTTTCTTTCTTTCTTTCTTTTTTTCTTTCTTTTTTTTGAGACAGCTACATCTCTGTAGCTTTGGAGCCTATCCTGGCACTCGCTCTGTAGACCAGGCTGGCCTCGAACTCACAGAGATCTGCCTGCCTCTGCCTCCCAAGTTCTGGGATTAAAGGCGTGCGCCACCAACGCCCGGCTGGCATTTTGATTTTCTGTATTTGCTTTTTCATCATTTCTAACTTTTATTTTGACATTCCTGTTTTTGCTTACTTTAGGAATTACCTTTGTGTTTGCATTGGTGGGTGTGTTTGAACAGACAGATCTTGGAAATCTATTATCTGTAAAACTTATCTATCAATGGCTTTACTGTGAGACAGATGAGAAGTCATTCAAAATTTTATGACTAAGGTGGCATAATTTTCAGATATTCGCCAACAAATTTATATTTATTTCTAGTTTAATTTTGAAAAAAATGTTTGCAAATGGAACTGACAGGTGATCAGGAAGCTTGTTATATGACAGAGAAAGTTCTCAGGGAAGATGGCATGGTAACAAACCAGAACTCTAGAACTTTCACTATTTATCCTAATACCAATATAGGTGACAGTGACCCCTTTTTTCTTTGTTTACAGTTATGTCAAAGCGGAGGCCACCATGCTGAATATGGACACACAGCACTAGAGAGCTCTTCTTCCTTCTCAAAAGCCTTGATTATCTGGTGTCTCCTTTCCAGTTGTTGCTTCTCAATCAAGTCTGTTTACTTCATCAGAAATGAGCTTTACAATCTCAAGAAAAAATATGTCCCAGAAACTGAGTTTCCTGTTGCTGGTGTTCGGACTCATCTGGGGGCTGATGTTACTTCACTATACTTTTCAACAGCCAAGACACCAGAGCAGCGTCAAGTTACGGGAGCAAATCCTAGATTTAAGCAAGAGATACGTGAAAGCCCTGGCAGAGGAGAGCAAGAGCATGGTGGATGTAGACAGTGGGGCATCCATGGCCGGCTACGGTAAGAACCGAGGCACGTCTTCGTCTTCTCCTTTCCAGCCCATTCATGGGTTCATCTAGATAGTCCCAGGAATGAGCTCAGCATCCATGTGTGCTTTCTATAAACTGATTTCTTAGAAACTACACATGTATATTTTCAAATGTAAAGTAGGAAGACAGTACTCATATAGTCCTCACATAGATTTGTTATTAATAGTTCACATCTATTATAGTTTAAGGACGTTATAGAAATTGTGACATTTCACTACGTATCCATCTCTTTAAAATATGTACATATAAGGTATATTATGTACATTTTAGAATGAGTATTTAATACAGTGCAATTGTTTTTTATATATATGTATATGCATTTCCTTGATTTTTCTTTTTGATTTCTCAATATAAAACGGCAAATGGACAATATCAATTAAGTTCCAAGAAACAGGATTTCCTATAGTCCCAGCATTGCTTATTGCAAATCTCCATGTTAAATCTTATGTTCCTGTTGTTGTTTTGTTTTGTTTTGTTTTGTTTTTGCGACAAGATCTTTCTACATGGCTGTCCTGGAACTCACTCTGTAGACCAAGCTGTCCTTGACTCAGAGATCCACCTGCCTCTGTTTCTTGATTGCTGGGATTAAAGGTGTGCAGCACCACAACTGGCTTGTTTTAAGTTTGTTTTCTTTTTTTCCTCCACTGAGCCAGGGTTTCTCTGTGTAGCCCTGCTGTCCTGGACTGGCTCTGTTGACCGCTGGCCTCAGTTCACAGAGATCCTCCGAGATCCTCCTGTCTCTGCCTCTGCTGGGATTAAAGGTGTGCACTACCACAGCCCAGCTTGTTCTTTTTTTTTTTTTCCCGAGACAGGGTTTCTCTGTGTAGCTTTGGAGCCTATCCTGGCACTCGCTCTGGAGACCAGGCTGGCCTCGAACTCACAGAGATCAGCCTGCCTCTGCCTCCAGCCCCCATGGCAACACTTATTAATTGCAGCTCACTTACAGTTTCAGAAGTTCAGTCCATTATCATCATGGCGGGGAGATGGTAGCATGAAGGCAGAAGCGGCTGGAGGAGTAGCTGAGAGTCCTACATCTTGCAGGCAACAGGAAGTTGACTGATACACTGGGCGGTGTCCTTAGCATAGGAAACCTCAAAGCCCAGCCACAGTGACACACTTCCTCCTACAAGGCCATGCCCACTCCACCAGGCCACACATCCCATTCCCTATGACGTTATAAGGCCAATTATATTCAAACTATCACATTTATTTTAAGTACATATCATTCCTTGGTGCTAATTACGTTCACAGAGATGTATGTATTGGTTACTTTCTGTTGCTGTAGGAGAATACCCTGACAAAAAGTGACTTTGGGGAGAAAGTGTTTATTTTGGCTTACTTACATTTCCAGAGGGATGGAGTCCATAACTGCTAGGAAGGCATGGCAACAGGCAAGGAAGGCTTTCCAAAAGGGGCTGGAAATTGGCCATCACAATCTCATCAACCTCCAGGAAAGGGGGAGGTGTGGGTCCACCTCCAGTGATGGACCTCCTCTCCCAGGCTGCGCCTCCTAAGGCTTCTGTCACCTTCCCCAGGAGAAACCACCACAGTGGGACAGCAGTCACTCAACACAGGGAAGTTTGAGCAACATTTGTCATGCCAGTCCCACATTGCCTAGGTCTCACACTCTTCCCAAAACTCACATGACTCCCATCTAGAAACTGTCGAGCAGTACCTTTTTAGGTATCCTTGAAGGGACCTGAATACTAGTAAATTTTGATTTTTGCTCATCCCTTGGTAACCTCTAGCTTGTTTTCTGTCTGTGTGAACTTGCCTATTTTAGATAATCTCATGAAAGTAGAATCATGGTATTTTACTTGTTGTGTATGGCTTATTTCCCTTGGCATAATATTTCCAAGGTAACAATATTTTTATGTTGTACCCCGAATCAGGCCATCATTCCTTTTTATGGCCGGATAATGTTCTGCTGTGTGTATGTAACACATCTGTTTGTCCATTCATCCTCTGATAGGTATTTGATTTGTTTCCACGTTTTTTGTCTCTTGTGGGTAAGGCTGCAGTCAACATTGGTATTTAATCTTTCTTTGATTCCTTTAAATTTCCAGTGTGTTATTCCTAGGAGTGAAATTCTTGAGTTATATTTACCTATTTTGAAAAATTGCCAAACTCTTTTTCTGTAGCAGTTACACCATTTTATATTCCCGCTGGGGATGTATGAAGTTTTCGGTCCTCCTCCATCTTTGCAGATACCCTCCTGCCTTGGTAATGGCTGTCCTGCAGGTGCCAGCTGGAGACTTGTGGTTCATTGTGAATTTCCCTAATGGGCAGTGGTGTTGGGCATTTCCTCCTGTGCTTGTTGGTCATTCCAGTATCTTTTTTGGAGAAGTGTCTGTTCAAGTCCTCTGCTCATTTTTTTTTTTTTTCAGATTTACTTTTTTAGATGAGCTTGAGTGTTTTACCTGCATGTATATCTGTGTGTCACCTGCATGCCAGTGCCCACAGAGAGTGTCAGGTCCTCATCCAGTCATGACTGTGAGCCATCATGTGGGAAATGAACCTGGATTCTCTGCAACAGTAGCCAGTGCCCGTAACCATTGAGCCATCTCCCTAGCCCTTCCTTTGCTCATTTTAAAAATATATATACTTTGTATGTATTTGCCATCTCAGTGTCTTAAAGGGAGCTCCTTGGTGGAGCAGTAACAGGCCTATGTTAAGGTCCTTCTGGGTCAGTCTCTCACACTCACCCACTCCCCACTTTTTGTTTGTTGTTTGTTTGTTTGTTTTGTTTTTTGAGACAGGGTTTCTCTTTGGATTTGGAGCCTGTCCTGGCGCTCACTCTGTAGACCAGGCTGGTCTCAAACTCACAGAGATCCACCTGCATCTGCCTCCCGAGTGCTGGGACTAGAGGCGTGTGCCACCACTGCCCAGCCTCACTGCCCACTCTTATGAACGGCTCGTGTGGAGTTTGCACAGGCATCTGGACCGTTGCCTGCTTGATGGGTTGCAAACAAACTCTGCCCTCCTCTGATGCATGTTCCTGGTAGCCTTGGCCTCTACCGTGTAATGCTGCTATCAGCATGTCCCAGGGGCGGGCCTGGTAGAGCTGCAGCAGGCGGGCTGCATCTGGACGTGGCTCCTTGGCCCAACTATTTTTTCCATCTTTTTATTAAGAATTTCCCAGGTCTTCCTCTATTTCCCTCCCTACCAACTTCATGCCATTTCATTTTCTTGATTTCAAAAAAAAAAAAAGAAAAGAAAAGCAAACAAAAGCAATAACCCCTCCAAAAAACAAAACAAAACAAAAAACCCCACAAAAATGACCAAATGACCATCAAAATTAAGACAAAAAAGAAAGAAAGAAAGAAAGAAAGAAAGAAAGAAAGAAAGAAAGAAAGAAACAAAGAAAGAAAAAGGCCAAACAAAGCAAAATAAAACAAAGGGTCTACGAAAATACCATTGAATTTGTTTTCTGTTGCTCTATACTACTCCTGGGTATGGGGCCTGCCCTAGATTATGGTTGGTAGACCCAGTGGCATGTGGATTGGAGAAACCTGATTTTCTCTTTGCTTGGCACAATTATCTCCCCATCCCCACACTCTGATTAGAAGCAAGAATCTTTGCCTGTTTTTAATTTGGATTGTCTTTTTGTTCTTGAATTTGAGGATTACGAAAAATTAAATGACCCAGAGACTGATATTGGGGTTCAAGCTTCAAGCTGAAGATCAGAGAAGCAAAGCAGCCAAGCCAGTAGATCTTAACTCTACCCAGCTGAAATGGCAGTCCTGTCTCCAGGATCCTCAGAGGCAAAAGCTCTCAGTTCCTGTCTCCTCCTTGTATTCCTTTCTCTGCCCAGTCATATCACTCCTGTCTCCACCTCCCTAGTGCTGGGATCAAAGGTGTGAGCTCTATTACTCTTCACTCTTGTGTAGGCCAGGGTGGCCTTGAACTCAGAGAGATGCCCCTCCCTCCCCCAGTGGCCACCACGGGCTGGTTTCTACAGCTAACTAATGTGGCTCATCTTTCAAACTGATGTCTAGTGGCTTTATTAGATGATAAACAATGTATCACCACAAGATATATGATTTGCAACAATGGTCTCCCGTTCTGTAGGATTGTCCTCTTGCTTTCCTTTTTACTTTTTATTTTATTTATTTAATTTTTTGAAGGGGGGGATGGTATATGCTACAGCAGGCACATGTGTGAGGTCAGAGAGCAGCTCTCTGGAGTCATTTCACTGTTTCCACCTTTGTGTATATTCCAAGGATCACACTCAGTTTGTTAGGTTTGCATTGTTGGGTAGCAACTGCCTTCACCTGTTGAGATGTCTTGCTGACTCTTCATCTTTTGGTGTTGCAAAGGTTTTAGTTTTTATGGAGTCCAGCTTACTCCTTTTTTTTCCCTTTTATCTCATACCTTTTCTGGTAGTAGCACAGCTGCAAGCAGCTTTGTCAGCTGGTGTTAGATGCTTTCCTTTTTGGTCCAGGATCGATAAAAAATAACAATATCAGTTGCCACTATTGACTACCTAATATCTGTGAAATGCCAGTGAAAAACCTGAAGGGACTATTTCCAAAAAGAACAATCCATTTTTTTTTTTTTCTAGCTAGGAACAGTCTAATTAAGCCCCTTAACCTGTCACAGAGGTTAAGAACTAGAGTAACTGTCATTTTTCCGGAAGAAATTAAAGTTAGAACTAGGTGGCATGCCTGTTGCCCTGGCTAGGTCTCCTGTGTGTGCATCCAGTTTGTCTTACCACAAGGTCAGAATTAATGCAATGACAGTAAATTTACAAGCTTTATTGGTTTCATTGACTGCAGTTTTCCAGATGGTTCTAGTTGTCCTCACAGTGAGGACATGAGATATTTTATTTCAATTTAATTGCTAATAACTCTCAGATATGTGTTTGTGTGTATCACCGTGTGTATGTATGTGTGTGTGTGTGTGTGTGTGAGTGTGTGTCTCTGTGTGTGTATGTGTGTGTGTGTGTGTGTGTCTGTGTGTGTCTGTGTGTGTGTGTGTGTGTGTGTGTGTGTGTGTGTGTGTGTGTCTGTGTGTGTGTGGTGCCCTGCGTGCATCATCTCAGTGTTAGCTGTCTTTTTTTACATATTTTTTAATTTTTTTTTTTTTTTTGAGACAGAGTTTCTCTGTGGCTTTGGAGGCTGTCCTGGAACTAGCGCTTGTAGACCAGGGTGGTCTCAAACTCACAGAGATCCTCCTGCCTCTGCCTCCTGAGTGCTGGGATTAAAGGCATGCGCCACCACCGCCCGGCTATAATTTTTAAATTTTATGAGTGGTGATTAGTGTTTTGCCTGCATGTGTGAGGGTGTTGGATCTTCTGGAACTGGAGTTACAGACAGTTGTGCGCTGCCATGTGGGTGCTGGGAATTGAACCCTGGTCCTCTGGAAGAGCAGCAATCTCTCCAGCCCCCTGGTATCTCTCTTTTTATGGCATCCAGGTGAGGGTGTTGCATCCTTTTGGGTCTGGTGTGCACTTCTTTGCTCATATTGAGAAGTTGACAGTTAATGCCTCATGGTTAGTGTTGTTCTGTGGTATTGTCTGCACACAAACAAGATGCAAAATCAGAAGCCTCTGCATTTGTCCTCAATATGGAGTCAAGGGCTGCTTGGTAACCTGGAGTCACCCAGGCCAAGCCTGAAAGTAGTTTCAAACTCTAGAATAACTTAGAGCATAGCAGTCCTCAGAGAAGGTCACCCTGTGCCTTGGCTTCCCACTCCTGCTCCAGTCTGAATGGTCCAGGTGTCTTGCTTGTGTTTGGTTGGATTGCTTACATAGCTCTCTTTACCTGCCTCTACCAATACTTTACCTGCTGGTCCAAGCCTTGTGTATACACTGCTCAAGAAACAGCATAGCATGTCAAGAGATGCTAACATAGCTGGTGAGAGCCCACCTTACAGAGGGCTGATGATGATGCACTGCTCTCAGAAGGGCGAGTTCCTGTTGTGTTGTAACTCTCTTGCTTTGGGTGTGGAGCTAGTGATGAAAGTGATCCAGCTTTCCCTGTCTGGGTCTGAGTGCATTCTCGCTAGCATATTTCCTCTCAGATGTCCTGATAATTGTTTACCTCTCTCCCTTAAGCTGCAAAGACACAAATAATAAGTGCTCTACTGCTATTTAATATGATGTATTTTCATTTTTCCCCTTAGCGGATCTGAAGAGAACGATTGCAGTCCTCTTAGATGACATTTTGCAACGCTTGGTGAAACTGGAGAACAAGGTCGACTATATTGTTGTGAATGGTTCAGCAACCAATACGACCAATGGCACCAGTGGGAACTTGGTGCCGGTAACCACCAACAAAAGGACGAGTGCATCGGGCAGTGTCAGATAGCAGTGAAGGCCACCTTGCAGGGCTACACCACTGTGGAATCCATCCATCGCAGGACACCTCTTAAACTGCTGCCTAGGACAGAGTCATACTTGACCATAGAAGCCCTCCACATTGCCAAGGAGCTCGCTGGATTCATAGGATGCTAATTCTGTATATAAACTTGCAGGCGTTATTAGTTTGCTTTCACACAAAGCTCTTCAGTGCTGTTCTGTATGCTGAATGGGAGTTTGTAAGACATTGGATGTGGTAAGCCGGGAGGCCATCTTTGTAGACATGTTTAGTATTCGAGATCAAGAGAAAACAAAAACACTAGAAAGACATTGGGTCCTTTCTATAAAATATTTATTTAAGTGTATAACATGGTTTTCAGGTAAGTGGACAATAATGTTACTGAGTCATTCTGTCATCTGCCCTCATGATATCCCTGTGAGTAGAAAACATGCTTAGTTTCAGTACTATATTTTGTTACTCAGAATATGAGCAGGAAAAGGAAGTGTCATGCTGAAAATCATGTTTTGAAATAGACCCAAAGAATGTTTTCATTTGCACTATCCTTCAAAATAACTGAAGGTTAATTGTATATTTTTAAAACTAGCATTTGTAAGAGTATACTTTTGAAATGGGTAGCAGCCACTGTCCATAGCCTGACCATTGGGGACTACTTAATAGAAAGGAGAGTAGTCTCTAATCTCCTGCTTAAAAATTTCTTACATATATTCTGCATAATAATACATATTTTTATGATGAGATGAAAAATAAAATGCGTGATTTTTCACAATCATGATTGTTGATTTGAAAGTAAATTCCAGTGTCATAAGCTTGTAGACATGGATACTCAGGAGGCCAAGGCCTGCAAGTTCACTGCCAGCCTGGGCAACAGAGCAGACGCTATCTAAAAAAAAGGAAAAGGAAAATATTTAGCTCATTGACTGTTTCTGCTATCATTATTTCCATGTTTTGGTAAATGTTGCTTTGGTTATGATGGTGGAGGAAGGAAGGGACTTGAGGGCATTAGCCAGATGTATATAATAAATGTATTTGTGCTGCACAAAACTGCTTGGAAAATGTTAATGTTAGTTGGTGTTATGTAAGAGTATCTGGTGTTAGGAGATCTCCAATTAGCTACTCATTTTACATAAATGACCACTTTACAAAATTAAGAACATTAAAATATAAATTATGAGGATGATTATCTTTTTAGGGAAACAGCTACTATATACAGCACAAGAAATCTTAACTTGGTTGATTCCAGTATAGATCAAAACACGTCTTTATTTAAATATATTTTGTAGCAAATCCAATTGCTATATAGTATTCTATATTTCGTAGTATTTATTCTATATAATGGCTGCTGATGTGGAGCTAGCCTCTAGATTTAGACTAAATTGAACTTAGTTTTCGATATTGTTCATTATTATAACATGCCACCACAAACAGTAACAGTGATTAAATATTTTGTTAAAATAAGTATAAGAATATATTGTTTCATGAAAGATAGCTTTCTGAAATGTCTTCCCTGTACTTTATGTGAAGAAATTTTGTTTCATTGCTAGGTGAAGTCTGAAGCACTTGTTAAGTCTCAGAGGAGTTGTGAACATTTCTGGTTTTGTCATTGTTTTCAGGGATGAAATAAAATATATTGTTTGTATTTATAATTGTTCCATGTGTGTGTTTTTTGTTTTGTTTTGTTTATTTTGGTTTTTTGAGACAGGGTTTCTCTGTATTGCTTTGGAGCCTGTCTTGGAACTCGCTCTGTAGACCAGGCTGGCCTTGAACTCACATAGATGTTCCATGTGTTTTAAATAGCAGCCATGTATTTGATAAATGGTAAATGATTTGGTCTTTTTCTTCAAGTGCTGGGGATGGAATCTAGAGCTTTGCACATGCAAAGTCATTCTCTACACTGAGTTTCATTCACAGCCCTTAATATTAATGACTAAAGATAATCTTAACATTAAGTGTGGGTGTTATATCAACTCCAAATAACTTTTACAAAAAATTACAAAACAACAAGAAAACCCAAGGGGCTGGAGATGTGACTAGTTAGTAGTGTGACTACCTAGTACGCTTGGAGTCCTGGTTCCATTCCCATCTCCATAAACCAGTGTGATGGTGCATGCCTGTAAGCCCAGCTATGAGTGAATGATTGTTTTTTGGTTTTGTTTTTTGAGACAGGGTTTCTCTGTAGCTTTGGAGCCTCTCCTAGAACTTGGTCTAGAACTTGAAGAGATAAGCCTGCCTCTGCTTCACAGGTGCTGGGATTAAAGGTGTGCACCACCATCACCTGGCATGAATGATTCTCAAGAACATTGGTTAGGTGATGAAAAAAAAATATATGTATATATATGTCTATCCCCACACATATGTATATTCATATGCAAAATGAGAAGAAAACCTAAAACTTTTCTAACGGGGATAACTAATGTTGACACTTTAGTATATAATTGGAATCTCTAGGCTGGCAATATAGCTCAGTGGTAGAATTTACCTTGTATGCTCAAGGCCATAGCCTAGGATCATCAGTCAGTCTTCCATGTCTGTATTCTCTGTTGATTTCCATTTCTACTTTGTCCTGGCTAGTCTTACGTCAACTTGACATAAGCTAGAGTCATCTGAAAGGAGGGAACCTCAGTTAAGAAAATGTCTCCATAAGATCCAGCTATAGGGCATTTTTTAAATTAGTGATTGATGGGGAGGGCCCAGCCCATGGTGGATGGTGCCACCCCTGGACTGGTAGACCCGGGTTCTATAAGAAAGGCTGAGCAAGTTACGGGGAACAAGCCAGTAAGCAGCTCCCCTCCATAGCCTCTGCATCAGCTCCTGCCTCCGGGTTCCTGCCCTGTTATAATTTCTGTCCTGACTTCCTTTGGTGATGAACAATGATATGAAGGTGTAAGCCAAATGAACCCTTTCTTCCCCAATTTGCTTTTTGAACATGGTGTTTTTAGGAACCCTTATTAAGACACACTTAAAGTCTACCAGACTGATAGCTGAGATACCAGCATGGGACTGATCCAGACCCCAGGAACATGGGTTTCAGTGAGGAAACTTCAGAAATCTATGGGACCTCCTGTAGCAGTTCAGTACTTATCCCTAGCATAGGTGTGGACTTTGGGAGCCCATTCCACATAGAGGAATACTCCCTGAGCCAAGACACATGGGGGTGGGCCTAGGCCCTATCCCAAAGGATATGATAGACTCTGATGACACCCTATGGAAGGCCTCACCATCCAGGGGGAGCAGAAAGGATATGTGATAGGTAGGGTTTTAGTTGGGGGGGTAGGGGAGGAGGGGAGGGAGAGGGAACTGGGATTGTCATGTAAAACAATCTTGTTTCTAATTCAAATAAAAAAAATCTGCAAAAAAAAAAAAAAGTCTAGATTTCCCCCCCCTAATGCTGGGCATCAAGTCCGTAGCCTTTGTGCATGGTGGGTGAGTCTTTTATTTCCAAGTTTTATCTCCAGCACTACACTTAAAATGTAGCATTATTATGTCACTTTTAAAGCCCTAACTTGGGCTAGGGATGTAGCTCAATTGGTAGAGTACTTGCCTAATATGCAGGAAGTCCTGGGTTCAGTTCCCAGCATGACATAAAACAGGCATGGTGGCACATGCCTATAATCTCAGCACTGGGTGTCCTAGTTACGGTTACTTTTGCTGTGGTGAAACGCCATGCCCAAAGCAGCTTGGGGAGGAAAGGGTTTATTTGCCTAACTTTTCCACATCATAGTTCATCATGAAAAGATGGAAGTCCTGGGTTCAGTTCCCAGCATGACATAAAACAGGCATGGTGGCGCACGCCTTTAATCCCAGCACTCGAGAGGCAGAGGCAGGCGGATCTCTGTGAGTTCGAGGCCAGCCTGGTCTACAGAGTGAGTGCCAGGATAGGCTCCAAAGCTACACAGAGAAACCTTGTCTCTAAAAACTGAAAAAAAAAATAGTGTATTAACTTTCTCATTTTTTATGAAACATTTTAGAAGTGAGGACTTCATGTGGTTCACTGCTATGACATGGACATCCACAGCACTGTGGCTTTTATCAGGCATCTGGTAACATCTTTAAACATCAGGTCACTCAACTATTCTACACGTGTTCTGTAGTGCCAAGGACTATAGAATGCTAGGCACACAATGTACCCCCGAGCTGTCTCTCCATCCTACATATATTGTGTATATGTATGTGTGTGTACATCACAGCACAACTTCAGGAATCATTCCTTAGGTGCTGCTCAGCTCTGGCTGCCCTGTTTGCTGTGAGCAAAAGAGCTGTTAGTCAAGCTGTCAGCTGGATTACCTGTATACCAATACTGGCATTTGAACATTCCACTGATAACCTGAAAGAAATTACACAATGATTGCCATCTTATCGGTATATTATTCAAGTTTTTCTGTGTTCCCTTCATCATCTAAAATGGCAGAAGGCACAATGTCAGCCAAGACTGTTTCAAACTGTACCAGACATTTTGTTATCCCAAACCTCACTGAACTTTAGATGAACATAGGTCAGAGGAGTCACTGAGGAGTCACAAAGAGGGACTGTTGTGATCGGTATAAATATAAGCCATCAAAGTCTTCTGTTATTAGTGTAGACAAAAACCTTCATTGCACATGAGATTTGCTGTTCAGCTCACCGGGTAAGTCAGATGGTAGACACCTTCCAATGCTGCCTCCCATGTATGATGGCTAATTTTACTATCTTAGTTATGAGCTTATGGTTCCAGATGGATGAGAGTCAGTCAAGGCAAAGAGCGTGGCAGGCATGGTGCTGGAGCAGCAGCAGAGAGCTCTTATCCTGATCAGGAAATTCAGAAGGATAATTCCAAATGGTGTAACTCTTTCAAAATCTCTCTCTCTCTCTCTCTCTCTCTCTCTCTCTCTCTCTCTCTCTCTCTCTCTCTCTTTCGAGACAGGGCTTTGGAAGCTGTCCCGGAACTAGCTCTTGTAGACCAGGGTGGTCTCGAAGTCACAGAGATCCGCCTGCCTCTGCCTTCTGAGTGTTGGGACTAAAGGTGTGAGCCAACACCGCCCAGCCTCTTTTGAAATCCAGTGACACACTTCCTCCAGCAAGGCCCCACCTCCTATTCTTCCCAAACAGCCACCACCTGGGTACCAGATATTCAAATGCCTGAGGTTGATCTGGGTCATCTCATTCAAACTGCCACAACTGTTAGTTTGACTGGCTTTAAAATCAGTAAAGAAACATACCTCTGTGCCTATGAGGGTGCTTCCAGAAAAGTTTGAGGGAGTAAGAACAGCTCTGAATGTGTGGCGCCAATTCGTGGCTTGGACAGTCTTAGATGGAATAAAAAGGAGAAATAAGGAGAAATAAGCCAAAAACCAGCATTCCTCTCTCTTTACTTCCTGACTGCAGACACTGTGTGACCAGCTGCCTCCTGCTCCTACTGCGATGATGGACTGTACTCTGTGAGTCAAAAGAAACCCATCCTTCCTTAAGTTTTGTTTGTCAGCTGTTTTGTCCCAGTAGTGAGTAAGGTAACTAATATATCTGGTTTTGCAACAGTAGGCACACTAAAAGACTTCTCTGGGTAGACTTTTTTGGTGGGCTTTTGGTATTGTGAGTTGAGCTGGTGACACCCAGGAAGCACCAGAAGCAAGCAGCAGTGACAGTAGAGCAGCTGGCACACTCTAAGCTGTAGAAGCAAAGCTGTGGCTCATTGATAACGGAAGAGACGGAACTTGTGGCCAGTGGCAGCAGTGGGAGCAGTAATTAAAAAGTGGCAGCAGCTGCCTCCCAAATAGCAGCATGCCTGATGGCAGCGATAGCAACAATGGGCAGCTGAACAATCCCAGAGAGTGGCGAGGGCAGGAACGGGCGGGGGTGTCAAGAAAACGTGGAGAACTGAGACAGAAGTAAGATAGGATGAAGCATTACTCTAATTAATCTTAATTTAAAAAACCGGGAGCAGCTGCCAGTTGCTTCCTATCTATCTCCTTCCTGCAACCAAAGAACTGCAGACCCTGTCTCCACCCCTACTTTATCACTTCCTGTCTCCACCTCCCCAGGGCTGGGATTAAAGGTGTGAGCCACAAATGCTGGGATTAAAGTTTTGTGACGCCTGCCCAGATTTTATGGTTAACTAATGGCGAGCTCAGTCCTCTGATCTCCAGGAAGCTTTATTTGTCAGAACACAAACAAAGTATCTCACTGCAATGGGAAGCTGGGAGGAGCCAGAGAAGAGATCCTGCAGGCTTTGCTTGCTGAGAGAGTTCCAGAAGGCCAAGGCTCTCAGACTCCTAGACCCAAGAGTTATAATACTGGCTACTTCCACTGGTTTAAGGAGACTCAACTCCTTAGGCTTACACAGAGTGGAGACACTTGGAGAGCTAAGAGTTCTACAGTCCTAGGCTGGCATGATTACCTAGGTTACACTGTCTACCTAGGAGAGTGCTGCCTGCCGCTGCTCCCTGCTGCAGGGATACAAATGCTAGAGAGTGGCATTAAGCTGCTTGCCCACCTTGACTTCTCTAGAGCAAAAGGACCCCAGCCAGGCAGTCAGAAGCATCATGAGCAGAGACTAAAGGATGAAGGGAGAAGATGGGGTATTTATACAGTGCCGAGTCCAGACTGAGTGACTGAGGAGGGTTATGCTTGTATTACTCAGAAGGAGTTTGTAATTTTATAGTTTTTTAAAATTATTTATTTGTATTTCATGTACATTGGGTTTTGCTTGCATATATGTCTGTGTGAGGGTGTTGGGTATCCTGGAACAGGAGTTACAGACAGTTGTGAGCTGCCATGTGGGTGCTGGGAATTGAATCCAGGTCCTTTGGAAGAGCAGCCAGTGCTCTTAACTGCTGAGCCATCTCTCCAGCCCCAATTTTATAGTTTTTATGAGTTGTTTTGTTTTTATTTGTGTTGGGAGTATGGGAGTGGCTAGAGATTGAACCCAGGGACTCATACATGCTAAGTATATGCAATTTTATAACTTTTGGTCCAAATAATGCAGTAGTAGTGTGCACTTAGCACTAAGCTGTGAAGATTTTTAAAACTTTATTGCTTTTTAAATTTGACCAGTAGTACCAGCGTCTTTCAAGTATCCTTTTAGAAGGAGTTTAGGACCTTACTAAGTCCTTGGTAGGTCAAATGTATCTTCACATCCCTTTTGTACTTAGGTTAACAACATCTTTAAAAACCACTCTATAGGGGTCTGAAGAGATGGCTTAGGAGTTAAGAGCACCAGCCGATTTTCTAGAAGACCTGGGGTGGATTCCCAACACCCGTTGGGCAGGCAAGTTCCAGGGGATCCAATGCCCTCTCTGGCCACCGTGGGTACTTCACACACATGCAGAGATATACAGGCAAAATATCTAATATATATATATATATATATATTATATATATATATTATATATATAATTTCTTATTCTTTTTGGTACTTAATTTATCTGTTTTTTCTTTACTGTTTTAGTTTGCCTTTCTGTTGCTGTGATAAAACACTGACTAAAACCAACTTGGGGAGGAAAGGGTTTATTTGGCATACAGTTCTGCATTACAACCCATCATTGAGGGCTGGAGAGATGACTTAGTGGTTAAGAGCATTTGTTGTTGTTGCAAAGGACCTAGGTTTGATTTTCAGCAACCACATGGAGGCTCACCATTTCCTCGGGAACCAGGTACATATGTGGTGCACAGACACACATGCTGGCAAAAAACACTCATTCACACAAAATAAATCTTTAAAAACAAAGACCAATCCATCATTGAGGGAAGTCAGGACAGGAACCCAACCTGGATCCTGGAGGCAGGAATTGAAGCAGAACCCATAGAGGGGTGCTTCTTCCTGGCGTGCTCCCCATGGCTTGCTCAGCCTGCTTTCTGGGACAACCCAGGACCACCTGCCCAGAGGTGGTACCGCCCACATCGAGCTGGGCTCTCCCACACTAATCATTAACCAACTAAAAAAATGCCCCAGAGCATTTTCTCAATTGAGGGTCCCTCTTTCTGGATGATCCAAGCTTATGCCAAGTTATGATTTTTCAGACAAAGAAATGAACTGTGGATCTGAGACATCTAGAGGAGGAAGGGTTGGTATGAAGTCAAGGCTCGGGTGTTGGGAGAAGCAAGCATAGTGAACTCTGGTATGGGGATTTATAGGTAATATTAGGTTAGGTTTAACTCAGAATCCTTCAAAGAATGCTTAATGTATATTTTTAATTTGGCATTGGTAAATATGCACTTTTAAAACTATGTCTCTATGGTAGTTTGCATAGGAAATGTCCCCAATGGGCTCAGGTACTTAACACTTGGTCCCCAGTTGGTGGTGCTGTTTTGGAGATTTAGGAGGTACACCACTGGGGGCAGACTGGGAGATTATGTGGTAAAAGAGGTGCTCTCTCTGCTCCTGCCACTTGCTGCATTGCTTCCTGCCATGGAACAGGATCCAAAATAAACTCTACTCTCTGTAAGTTGCCTTGGTCATGGTATTTTATCACAACAGAAAAAAAAAACTGATAGAGCTACTAATTCCAAAAACTGATAGTCTCTGTGACTTGTGACTGTGTCGGAGTTCTGCCAGGTATGCATAGTATGTCTAATACATTTGGTTTGTTTTGTTCTTTTTTTTCTTTTTTGTGGGGGGTGGGTGGGTTTCAAGACAGGTTTCTCTGTGTGTATCCTTGCCTGTCCTAGAACTTGCTCTATAGACCAGGCTGGTCTCTAACTCACAGAGATCCTCCTGCCTCTGCCTCCACTGGGATTAAAGGCGTGTGCCACCATCTCTGGGCTACCTTTTAGTTCTTACAGAAGAATTAGGTTGCTGCCTCAAGTTCCTAGCACAAAGCCTTGCTGGAGGCCACTCTAGTGCCAGGATATAGGGGATGGAGAAGCCTGGAGTGAATGAAGTCCTGAGTGTATGCCTGCTATTGACATTTGCACAGCTGTGCCAAGGACTCCAATCCTCAGTCCCATGGGAAAATGGCAAAGCGTTCCTCTCAGGTGAGGCTCAGAGGGATGGCAAAGCCTTCCCCGTCCTTCTTTCCCTGGGTGTCTACAGCCTAAAGACGGTTTCTTTACAGGGATTTACCCTTGTGGTGGTTTGAAAGAAAATGGCCCCAAAGTAAGTTGCATATTAGGAGGAGGTGTGGCCTTGTTGAAATAGGTGTGGTCTTGTTAGAGGAAGTGTGTCACTGTGGAGTTGGGCTTTGAGGTCTCATATATGCTCAATTCATGCCCGGTGAGACACACCATGTCCTGTTGCCTGCAAATCAAGATTAGGAAACTGGGCTAATTCTCCAGGACCGTATCTGCCTGCACTCCACCATGTCACTCAATGATGATAATGAACTAAACCTCTGAAAATGTAAGCCACCCCAATTAAATGTTTTCCTTAAGAGTTGCCTAGGTGTCTCAGCAGTAAGACACTCCTACTGAGATTAGCTAACCCCACCTCCTTGTTATCTGTCTGCAGTAACCCCACCCCATTGTTCGGCTGTATGGAATAAACATGCTCATCTTGTGGGGTGCTGAGGCTTCTCTATCAGCGAGCCTGGTCCTCCTAAGCCCAGCTTTCCTGTGTGTCTGTGTGCCCGTTATTACCTCTTTCCCTGGCCCCCACACTGTCTCTTACTAGCCTGGACCTCTCTCAAGTAGGTGATACTGGCTGCCTAGTGACCCCAGGGATCCTCCTATCTTCAGCCTTCTCATGGCTGGAATCACAAGCATACATCTTCATACCTATACTTTTTTTTTTTTTTTTAAATGTGAGTTCTGGTGACCAAATTCGTGTTCTTCTTCTTCTTTTATTTTTTTTTTAAATATAACTAGCTTTTCTTGTTATTTATTTATTTTATGTGCATTGGTGTCAGTCCCCTAGAACTGGAATTACAAACAGTTGAGCTGCCATGTAGGTGCTGGGAATTGAACCCGGGTCCTCTGGAAGAACAGTCAGTGCTCTTCATCACTGAGCCACCTCTCCACCCCCTCAAATTCGTGCTCTTGTGTTTGATTTGCAAGCATGACCAACTGAGTTACCTTTCAAACCCTTTATGTAGTTTCTTTGTGTTTGACTTTCTACAGTTTGAATAATGCTCTTGAGATGTATCCTTCTTATAGTATGGATCAGGATTTTCTCATTGCTGAATATTATTTCACTGTATAGATATAACATATTTACTAGTTCATTCGTTTGTTTTAATAGGTGAAGGGAATTCCCACATAGTGGGGACAACCTTCCAGACCCCAGATTAGGCCCAAACCACACCCAAACACCTGTTTTCACAGAGAGGTCCTTTATTAAGCAGGGAAGAAAAGTTAACATGGCTGCTTTCTGACTCAGGCAGAAAAACAGCAGCAAATGACCCTGCAGGTGTCATTCTTAAGAGGAGAAGGGGAGGTCTGTGTTAGGATGGGCTAGGATGTGTGGTAAAGGGGTGAGGTGGTAAAGGGGTGGGGTAAAGGGGTGGAGTGAGGGAGAAGGTGAAGGAGACAAGCGAAAGGGGGCAGGGACAAAAGACTGTTTCTGGTTAGGACAGAGAGGAGACAGACATGGCACATAGGCAAATTGTGGTTTATAAAGGTAAATATGGGAAACCCATGTTAGGTTGAGCTGTTTAATTTTAACTGGCATCTTACCAAAGGGGCTTCTGATTGCTGGACTTTGGTAGTCAGCCTCAGTAGGAAGAAGTGGCAAAGAAGGGAATAGACCTTGGTGGTTAGCTTTAGGAATGTAATATAACTTTTCTTGTTGGTTTTGCTTGTTTGTTTGTTTTGTTTTGTTTTTGCAAGGCAGAGGGAATTGAGGAGAAGGGCAAGGCCTGCCAGAGTCACATGCTCAAGTGGGCTAGTGTCCCTTCAGTAGGTATTTGTTCTGGTTCTAGTTTCTGAGGCTTATCAGCAAGGTTAATACAAATTCGGTGTGTAGGTCTCTGTGTTTATATATGTTTATTATTTTTCTTGAAGAATGTTCAGTAGTAGTGTCATTGAATTGAATAAGCTCACACTGCACTGTGCTTTTCCAGAGTGGCTGTACCATTTCACATTTCCAACAGCAGTGTGTGAAGAGTTCTAGTGTTGTGTCTTCAAAGGCTCCTGGCAGACACACATGTCCTGTACAAACATGTGCTATGCTAATTGTTCCCAGGCCTGCTTACCTCTCAAAGCCAATACTTGGAAAATGAGAGGAGGAAGAGGAGGAGGAGGAGGAGAAACAAAAATCAGATTTATTCAAGGGCCATTGTCCTGAAAAGATGAACTGATTATTTTCCTCTAAGCTCCATGTTGGAGATCTCAGGTGTGCAAAGGGTGTTTATAAAGAAGGCAGTCTAAGGGTAAAAGGCTCTGCTGAGTGGACTCATCATTCAAGGTGTGCGTTTTACACTTCCTCTCTGGATAGGACACTGTGGTTGAACTTTACCTCCTTGGGCTGTTCTTGTAGTTTATTTAAAAAAAAAACATTTAAAAAATTAAAATAAAAAAACAGAAAACCTGTTCTCCTGTTAATTTGTATTGTGAAATAGGATTTGACTGTGTAGCCTTGGCTAGCCTTCAACTCATGGCAATCCTGTCTTACCTCAGTGTTTAAATTACAGTCAGGCATGATCACCCTCATAATTTTTAAGGAAGTTTAGCCATGTGATATTTTACTTGCCTTGTGTGGAACTAAAGAATGAAGGTGCTACACATTCTGTTGTTATCTGCATCTTAAGTGCAGCCTCTTAGAATCTAACAAGCTGGGCAAGAGGAGGGAATGCAACCTCCAAAGGAGTGGCCACTGAGATTCTAATCAAACGCTGAGCAGCACAAATCTGAGGGGACTGTTTTGTATGTCTCATGTTTTGTGGCAGTACCGTGTCTACTTCATCAGGGCTAGCTGTGTCAGACTTTCTGAATTCTCAACTTTTCATCTTAAACTTGAGGAGAACATCTGACCCAATTTGGGTTCATGTTTCCTGAGCTAAGGCTTTGAAACTAATAGTATGAATTGAGAGCAACACCGTGTGTGTGTCTCTGTGTGTGTGTAAGTGTGTGTGTGTGTATGTCTGTGCACTCATTTCCTTCCTTCTCTCAGGGACCAACGTTTTGTGCTTCCTGTTGTCTGAAATCTGTTTTATATATTTGGTCCTTGGTTTTGTTTTAAGGGGGGGGTAGTATGTTAGTTTTCTATGATTGTCATAAAAATGATCACAGATTTGATGGGTGAAAACATTATTCCATGTGGTTTGGGAGTTCAGAAATCTTAAATCCATTATCCTGGCTGAGATCAAGGTGTTGGCAGGACCTGCTTCCTGCAGAGGCCCCTGGTGGGAAATGCATTCCCTGCTTTGTCCAGCTCCTGGGACTTCATTCCCTGTGTTCCTGGCTTGTCGCCCTCTTTCCATTCCTGAACCAGCAGGGCAGTGTTCTCAGGTGCCCTCTGCCCCCTTCAGGCACAAACACTGTTAGTGACACTCTGTGCCCTCAGGTGTGGGGAACAGTCTCCCCATCTTAAGATCCTTAATCTGCAAAGTCTCTTGCCCTGTGTGGTAATACCCACAGATTACCATGGTTTGAGGTTTGTTTACTCAGCCAACCACAGGAGGCAAATGCGGTTCCTATTTTGTCATCTTGGCTGAGAATAGGGATCTTCTTTTCAAACACATTTTTGTTTGTTTGTTTGTTTTGGTTTTTGGACCTAGAACTCATCTGTAGACCAGGCTGACCTTGAATTCAGGATCCATCTGCTTCTGCCTCTTGAGTGCTAGGATTAAAGGCATGTGTCACCACCGCCTGGTTTAATTTTTATTTTTAAGGTGAGAACTTGGGTGATTTATGTGTTATCACACACAAGGCCCTGGGTTTCATCTCTACCACCAAACAAACAAGCCCTCATTTTTAAACAATAAAAGCAAATGCTCTCCAATAAAACCCTTTCCTTCCTCTCTACCTCCCTTTTCTCTGCTTCTACCACTAAGGTCTAGTCCCAGCTGTGGTACTGTCAACCCCACCAGTCAAGAACAAGACCACTACCACAGTTTAAAGCCAAATTTGAAGCATGC
The DNA here is from genome assembly GCF_003668045.3 of Cricetulus griseus. Taxonomy (NCBI): domain Eukaryota; kingdom Metazoa; phylum Chordata; class Mammalia; order Rodentia; family Cricetidae; genus Cricetulus; species Cricetulus griseus. The sequence goes on along the minus strand of NC_048601.1, from coordinate 92,009,441 downwards.
TTTAATTAAATACTGGCCAGGTTGGTGGACTCTGGCCAGGTCCATTCAGAGCCACATTACCCCAGACTTATAAAGGCAACTCCATAAGGCCCCACCATATTTCCCATTAGGTCTAATCAGGGGCAAGCATATATCCTGACGTACTTCCTGCCCGTGTAGTTCCTGCCTACTGGTGACCAACCATGTCAGGTGTAGTTGGGTCAACCAAACTTGCTTAGGGGAGTGAATATGTGACTTGTTATCACCCATAAGCAACAACCTCCAGCATTTCAGGAAGTATCTGTCCTTGGGCAAGGGGTTAAAGGCATTTTTGTTTCATGGATCTCTTAGGCACAGCAATTAAAACTTAAAATGTAACTTTGGCTCTCACAGTGGTTTAAATGATAAACGACCCCATTCTCTAGCATTTGAATACTCAGTCCTCAGTTGGTCATGTTTGAAGAGGCATAGGAGGTGTGGTTTTGCTGGAAGAAGACTCTGAGTGACTAAAGACTCCCACCCTCTTGATTTGCCCTCCCTGCTTCCTGTTGAAGGGATCAGACCCTCACCCAGCCCCCTGCTTTGGGCTGCATGACAGGCTGCAGAAAAGACCAGCAAGACAGAGGCCCCTGACTCAGAAACAAGTGCTGAGCTTCCTGACGTTGACTGACTAGGAGGAGGTCAGATACCCTCCACGTGGCGAGGAACCAATCATAAGTTAGCTGGTGGGCTCTGGAGGTGCTTTACGGTAAAAGTGGTGTAGCAGTGATGTGCAGAGGATAGCAACTGCCCTGGGAGGGCCTATAGGCCATAGCCACCAGTTGACCAATCAACACAGGACAGGTTGCCCATCCCAGAAGCTCACCAATCCTGAGACTGTTACATGCCCCTAGACACTCCCCTTATACACCCCATTAACACCCCTCACCCCCCTCAATCTCGAGGTTCCCCTGGGTCCTTCTCACTCCCCCTGCCATGATGAACGAACAAAGGGGCCCAAGTTAAAGTAGTTAACTCGTTAATAAAAGTCTCTCTGCTTTTGCGTCAGTCTCTTGGTGATTTGGGGGTTCAGAATTTGGGCACAACACTGTTTGTTAGAGATGTGAGCTCTCAGTTGCAGCTCCTACGCCAGGGCCTGGTGCTTGCTGCCGATGAGCTTGCTGCTCATCTGGTGGTGATTGACTCTGCTCCCTCAGGAGCTGTAAGCCCAAAGTGAACCTTTTCTCCTGGAAGTTGCCTTGACCGTGGTGTTTATCCCAGCAATGGGAAAGGAACCAGTACGCCAACCTTCTCAATATTTGTTTTAAAACTTGAAAGATGGTCTCACTACATTGCCCAGGCAAGTCTCACTTAAAACTGTCCTACTCAAATCTCCAGAGTAGCTGAGATTACAAGCTTGTGGCTTCAGGCGTGGCTAATAAAATCCTATTATGTGAAGTAAAGTTCTTTGTGGTCTAATTTGATAGTTTCTACTCAACACTGATAGTCATCCATGAGAGATTGTTTTTGTTATGTATTATGTAATGTTGAATTGTTATCTTGAAAGAGCCCCGGAGGCTCAGGCCCCCAGGATCTCTGCCCAGGACTTCAGCCACCCCAGTCACCGGGTGGAGTCGAAAGCTTGATGCAAACAGCAAGAGGTTTTATTGCAGTTGTTTAACGAGCTAACCCCATGTTAACTTGGGCCTTTCATCCATCCACCATGGCGGATGGCTAGGAAAGACGCCGAGAAACCACGGCATAGAGATCTTATAGAGCAGCTTAAGGGGAGTGTCTAGGGGTACGCACAGCCTCAGGATTGGTGTGCCTCCAGGCTTGGAGGGTTTGCCCTGTGTTGATTAGTCAGCTGGTTGTTATGGCCCATAGGCACTCCCAGGGTGGTTGCTATGCTCTGTGCTGTCATTGCTGTGCACTTGTCTGTAAAGCACACCCAGAGCCGTAAAGCATAACACACCAGCTAACTTCTCATTGGTTCCTTGCCACGAGGCAGGCATCTGACCTCCTAGTGACCAAGGCAAGGTCAGGCAAGCACGTGATAGGCTGTTATGGCTGCCAAAATGGGCAGCTGGTCCCTTCAATCTCATGACCAGTGTGGCTTTTGTGGTGGAAATCCTGCCTGGCTTGAATTGAGTTAATACCTTGACATTGATTTTGTACTTGCTTTCTGCTAGGAATCTCGGGAGCATTGCTGATCACCTAAGGTTGACTGACTTATATTTTTGCCTTGGGACTAAAAGGACCAAGCATTCACCACGAAGCCCCTGTGTGAGCAGAGTTGTGTTTGGAGTAGGGAGGGTAGGATCGGGAAAGAAGCTCAGGGGTTAAAAGCAAGTGCTTCTTTTGCAAAGGACCTGAATTTGGTGCCCAGCATTTACAACTACCTGTGTGTAGCTCCAACTGTGGAGGTTTGACTGAGAATACCCCTCCCCCGCCCCAGGCTCATCTGTATTTGAAAACTTGGTCCCCAGCTGGTGGCTGTTTGGGAAGGATTAGTTGATGTGGCCCTGTGGAAGGAGGCATGTCCCTTGGAGTGGGCTTGAAGTTTTAAAAGCCTTCCACCATGCCTAGTGTGCTCTCTCTGCTTTCTGTTCGCTCTTTGAGACGTGAACTCACAGCTGTTCCTGCTGCCACGCCTTCACTCTGTCACCGTGGACTCTATCCCTTAGGAACCAAAAGCCTAATTAAATGCTTTTCTTTGATAATTGCCTTGGTCATGTTGTTTTATCATAGCAACATAAAAGTAACTAAGACTCTAGCTTAGTTCAGGGAATATGATACCCTTTTCTGTCCTACACACACACACACACACACACAGAGAGAGAGGCACACACATAGGTACACATACATGTACACACACACACACACACACACACACACACACACACACACACACACAAATCTTAACTACTAAAATAAATAAAAGTAAAGTTATCCTTTCTCCTCTCCAGAGTTTTGGTTTGAGATAAACTGTCATCTGTCATCTGCAGTTAGAGACATCCCCTCTGTTGTAATCCAGGCACACCTGGCCCCGCCTCTTGGGGACCTGGCAGAGTACCCATCTCTGCACGAAGGGCAGGCAGTTCCCTGGCTCTGTACGAAGGTGCAAAGGTCCCTTTAAGAGACAAGCTCCACCTACTTCTGCTCTCTCCACCATTTGCCTGAGGAGGCAGACAGATCTCTGCCTTTCTGTCTCTGTCTCCTTTCTCTCTCTTCCTCCACTCTTCTCTTAATAAAATTTCCTTCCCATGTAAGTTCTGCCTGATGACCTCTTTGTCTTCCGCCATGGGATCCGCTGTGGGCCCAACTTGCACCATATTATTTCACCCTACCCATTTCTTAAAAGTTTATCATCAGCTTTTGTCTTCTAACCTTAAGTGACCTTATAAGCAGTGCCCTTGCTCTCTGACCAGTGTAATCTCCCATTCCATCCCAGCTTCTGCTCACATTAAACTGAGTCAGGAGGACTGGGAATCAACACCAGCCTGGGCTCCCTCATTCAAAAAAGCTAGAGCAAACCAAAACAGACCACAAAATCCAAGCCCCCAAACTTTACAGTATTCTTCCCTTAAAAATAGTAACCAAAGCTGGCCAGTGGTATTGCACACCTTTAATCCCAGCACTTGGGAGGCAGAGGCCGGCAGATAAATTGGAGGTCAGTCTGGTCTACAGAGTGAGTTCCAGAACAGCCAAGGCTCTGTCTTGAAACCTGAGAAATCCTATCTAGAAAAAAAAAAAAAAGCCCAAACCAACAACAAAAAAACCAATTTCCCTAAATCTAACCATTGTTGGATCCTGTACACTTTGACTATAGATGCTGTATTATTTACCTATTGCTTGTAGCAATGATCACCAAAGAATTGAGCACTTTAGACTTATTTGTTCTCCCATAGTTTCTGTCTGATCAAGTGTGCAGGCACCAGTTAACTGGGCCTCCTTTAACCATCTAAACAAAGTGGTGCTTGCCAGGGTTGGCAGCACCTCTCCAGGTCAGGCCTCTTGGACTATTGGACTGGGAGGACTTTGATTTCTTACTGGCCGCTGGCCAGAGGTTGTCCTAGGCTGCTTAATAGCAAGCCTCCTAACATGGCAGCTTGCTTCATCAAACTGAGAAATCTGCTAAAAGTCTGTCATTTATTCATTTATTTAGAGACAAGGTTTCTCTGTGTAGCCCTGGCTGTCCTGGAACTTGCTCTGTAGACCAGGCCTAGAACTCACAAAGATCTGCCTGTCTCTGCTTCTGGAATGCTGGGATTAAAGGTGTGTGCCACCACTACCACCCGAGCCAAAGTCAAGTCTTTTACTGTCTAATCTAGAAAGCCACATCTAAATGTCACCATGCTATTGGCCTGTAAGAGAATGATTACACAAGCCTGTAAATATAGGAAGTAGGAACCTGGTGGAGGGGAAGACTTACAGACTACCTGCCCCAGCCCCAGCCCCATCTCCCTCTACCCACGAGAACGCCTTTCCTCCTGTCTGTTCCTGAGCCCATCCAACTGCTTTGGTCAAGGTTGCCAGTGGCAGGGAATTGGCTGCCGGGTTTGGCAGTGTGAAGCCACCGGCAACCTTGACGAAAGCAGTTGAATGGGCTCAGGAATGGACAGGAGAGAGGGAGTTCTCATGGATAGGGTGGAGACCCTTTCAGTAACATCTCTCTATTCCCTACCCAGTCCACCTCCCATCTTACCACTCTCTTCTTTTCTTCTATGGGTTTGATATTTTTTAATTTAATTTAATTTAATTTTATTAGTTCAAATTAGGAACAAGCTTGCTTCAGATGTCAATCCCTTCTCCCTCTCCCTCCCCTCCCCCCAACATCCCACCTGCCCCTAGCCATCCCCCCTCCACTCCCCAGGCAGGGTAAGGCCCTCAAAAGGGGCTCCCCAAAGTCTACCACATCATCCTGGGCCAGGCCTAGGCCCTTATGGGTTTGATTTTTTAGGCTGCACTTGTTGGTGAATTTGTGTTGTAACTTTTTCTGCTGTTTGATTACCTCTTGTGGTTTGAATGGAAATGGCCTGCATAGGCTCATAGGGAGGGCACTATTAGAGGTGTGGCCGTGGTGGAGGAAGTGTGTCACTGGGGGAGGGCTTTGAGATGCTCAAGCTCCACCCAGTCTCTCTCTCTCTCTCTCTCTCTCTCTCTCTCTCTCTCTCTCTCTCTCTCTCTCTCTCTCCTTGCTGCCATCCGATTCAGATGTAGAACTCTCTGGCCCTTCTGCAGCTCCACGTCTGTGTGCTGCCTGCCATGATGATAATAAACGAGACCTCTCAACCTGTGAGCTGCCCCAATGAGTGAAACCTCTCAACCTGTGAGCCGCCCCAATTAAATGTTTCCTCTCCAGGTTTGCCTGTATTATTGCACATGGCAGGTTTTTTTTTTTCTTTTTTCTAAGGCTGAATGCTGTTCCATTTTATATTTATACTACAATTTCTTATCAGTTTATCCATTGATTGACACTCCAGATTGATTCCTTGTTTTGGGCTGGTGTGACAATGGACATGGGAACACAGATATGTGACACATTGATTTTATTTCCTTGGGATATAAACCCAGTAGTAGAATTGCATGGTAGTTTCTATTTATAAGTGTTCTGGGAAACTGTATACTGATTCCTATAGTAGTTGTGCTAATTTGCATTCTTCTCATAGTGTACAAAGGATCCTGATCATGCCACCCTTAGCGTCATTTTTAAAAATAATGACATCCATTCTTTCTTCCTTCCTTCTTCCCTTCCTTCTCCTTTCTCCGTTCCCCTTCCTTCTTTTTTTTTTTTTTTTTTTTTTTTTTTTTTTTTTTTTTTTTTTGTGTGTGTGTCTGCATATGCATACATGTGCATACGTATGCCATGGTTTCTCTGTGTAGCCTTGGCTCTCCTGGAACTCACTCTGTAGACCAGGCTGGTCTTGAACTCACAGAGATCCACCTGCTTTTGCCTCTTGAGTGCTGGGATCAAAGGCATGAGCCACCACCACCTGGCTACAACGGTAATCTTATAGAGGTCAAAGACAACTTTTGGGAGTGAGTTGGTTCTCTCCTACCACCATGAGGCCTCCAAAGGACCTTTCCCTGCTCAGTTATCTCCTTGGCCCTGATAATGACTGCTCTGATAGGAGTGTGGTGATTCTTCCTTGTGACTTTAATTAGTCAGCATTAAATTGTGATGCTCTCTTTGTCTTTTGACAGAATTAAGATGGTTCAAGAGCAAATGGTATGTTTCTTGAAGTCATTGTTTCCTGGACATTCTTTAAGAATGTCCTTTAAGAAATGGTGTTTCAGGATCACAGTACACACAGTGCTCTGCGATCACCATTGGACCCTGACCTTCTGTTAGGGGGCAGGGTAATAGAGCTGGAAAATATGCAACTTTTCCCCCAATATAAGCTCATGTTTTTTTTTTTTTTCATAATGGCATTGGCGGAGAATGCTGAGACCATTGACCTTTTCTCATATGTTCTCCAGAGGTTCTTTTAGCCTGGGTCTAGGCTCCATACACTCAAGACTCCTGCCACGATGCTGCTTTCCCTGCCCCACAGAGGGTCCTTGTGCTGGGTCACTTTGCAGGGTAGGGGATTGCCGTATTTCTCCCAGAAAGTCCAGTGAGTTCTAGGAACATTCGCTATTTGTGAGAGCATTGTCAGCACAGAGAGACAAAAATATGTAATTTTTAAAATGAAAAAAAATTGTATTAGGATTCTATCTACAATATATATTTACAGTGGAAGAATTTTATATTTTTGTTCTATTTTTCTCACTTCTCTTTTGGATACAGAGTCCTGCTATATAGTTACCATCTGCCTGCTTCAGACTCCTTGGCTGGGGTTACAGGTGTGAAACCCCTCCCAAAGAGGCCAACATGGGATCGTAATTGTTGTTGTTGCTGTTGGCTGATCCTTTTATGCTGGATGTTCTGACTTGCTGTCTTTAACAGTTTATTTGTAGCAGGATAGAAAAATACCTATGTTTCAAAAATAACTGCAATGCTCTTGTTAACACCGAGACTACTGAAGAAAGGAGGTAACCTGAAGTCTGCTCCTCTGATTCAAGAAAGTGTCACTCAGAGATGTGAAGTGACAATATTTTGCTTCAAGGTCTGGTAGAATAACCCTTTGTCTGGATTTTGTCACCAAACCAATACTGATTTCTGATTTGTTTCAGTTTATTTTCTAATTTTGTGCATTAGTTTTTCCTTTCTTTTTAAAAATTTAGTTGGAATTTTGCTCCTTCTCCCTTCCTAAAATACATTTTTCCTTATCTTCAGTGACATTGCTTTCCTTTGTGTTTTATATTTTTTCTTACTCACTGGGGTCTTGCGTTTTTCCTCTTGCTGCTGTGAATATGGACCCGCATCAGGCCCTTTCTCTCTCATTTCCTCTCAACTTCATTCATTACTAGACAGGTCTTGCCTGCCATTTGACATAAGAATGTATCTTAGCTTGGCATAGAACTTAAAATCTTCCTCTCTCTCAAGGAATAGATTATGGGCAGCCCAAGGTTTCCATTACTGCCTGTTTCCTGACCACTCTCAAATTTCTACCTCCTGCCACTACTTCTTCCTTGAGCTACAACAGCTCTATATATCCAACTTTTTAGTTTACCATCCCCACTTGGTGAATGGGTGGCTTAAATTTAATGTGTTAAACACAAACTGTCTATTGCTCAGCAGTTGCCTGCTATCTACCCTATTAGTAAATGGCAACATTACCATTTTGCTCAGGCCAGAACACTGACAGCATTTATCATCGTTTCTTTCCTCTCCTATCCCATAAACCAACCCATCATTATCTCCTGTTAACTTCTGCTGTCAGGGATCCAGTCCATTCTCACCACCCGACAGCCACCACCCAGACAGCTGCCACCCCAAGCTACTTCCTACGCAGCTGCCAGTTTGTCTGGATTTTCCTCCACGGTTGTCCTTCACAATTTCTCCACTAGGGGGTAGAATGAGCTTTGCTAAGGCACTGCTCTGTTCAAAACTTGCCAGTATATTTCTTTAGAATAGCATGGGTTTTGGCAAATATATAGATGAATCAAGACTGGCCATGGTGGCTAGAGAGATGGCCCAGCTGGTGAAAGTCCTTGCAGCGTGAACTTGATGGCCACAGTTCTATTCCTGAAACCTCTGCTGGAAGAAAGAACCAACTCCTAAAAGTTGTCTCTGACCTGTACAGTGTCTGGGTGGCACAGTGGTATGTTTACATATCACAAGTCACACACAGACACACAGGCACAGTCACACAGAGACAGACACAGACACACAGTCATACACAGACACACAGATATACACACAGATATGCACGCACGCACAGATATACACACACCTAAGCTTAACCAGACATATAGCTAGCTGTTGAAAGTGGGTGACGGAAACATGAGTTCAAAATAGTTAATATGTTTTCATATATTGTTAGGTTTTATCACTTAAATTATATATTTAAATTAATAATTTAAAATAATTACTAATATAAAATATTCAATGATAACAATTAATAATATTACATATATAACAAAACAAAAACAAAACCCTTTAAAATCTTCACAATTTTTGTTTAACTGGCTGGTCAGTTAAAGTAGCTAGTAGCTATTTGGGGCTAATGGAAACTTGGAAATGTTGCTAGATTGTATTTAGCTGTGCTGTGAGTTTAAAATTCGTACTAAATGTAAATACTTAGCAAGAAAGCCAAAGATGTAAATCATCACACTAATATCTTGTTTTGTCATGTAATATAAAGTTGCTTCATGTTGATATGACGGTATCTTGGCTATATAGAACAAAATAAGATGTCATTAAAATTGCACTTGTTTCTTTTTACTCTTCAAGTATGGCTGCTTGAAAATTTAAATGACACCTGTGTCTTATGCCATGCTTCTACTGGGTCTGCCAGGCCCTGAGATCTGCTCTGCTCTCCCTGTGACATCATTGCTCGAGTTCTCTTCTTTGTTCACACCTATTCCAACCACGAGGACCTCTCAGTTTAAAATCGGCAGAATAAGGAGGCACCGGTTAGTCTGCTGGAGGGAGCCCTGTTGCTCGACTGACTCTCTTCCTCCCTCCAGGGATCTACCCCAGCTGCCGCCTCACCTGACCTGTGACCCTTCACCACGTCACTCTGTTCCCCTGCATCTGCTTCCCTCTTTACAGAGCGCATCACAACTTTCTGTTGTAGTAAAATACTTGAGGCTGGGCACTTCATAAAGAAAAGTCTATCTAGTTTTGGAGGTTCAAGGGCACCTGCCGTCTCTGGTGAGGGCCCCCTTGGCTTGCACCACATCCTGAAGTAGGGAACCATGGGAGGAGCACGTGTGTCCGGAAGAGTTCACACAGCAAGACAGGAAGCTGGGGTGGGGATGTGTCGGGCATGCTCTTTTACATAACAAGCCATTCTCCCTGGGACCTAAGAGAAATTCCTTGATTTCTTCTGAGGGCAGTAATCCAATGACCCAGTTGTCTCCAACCCCATAGGCTCCATATCTTAAGACTCTAATACTTGGGCAGTGCCACCCAGATCCGAACCCCCAGCACACAACAGTGCTCATTCATCATTTTATCATCTGATATGGGGGCCATGGGAGATGATAGTTGTGGACCCAAAACAGGTAAATGGTGACATTTGCGGGATGAAGAAATAATAATTTCAAGTTCAATATTGGCCATTTAGTTTCCCCAAACATGCAAAAAGCAAAGGTTGCTAGAGTACAAGAAAAATTACAACACATAAATTACTTTACACAAGAAAACAAGTGCATTCTAATATGATATAGATTTTATTCCTATAAAAGAAATTAAGTAAAATAAATGACTTGACATTATTCAGTGTTGCTATAGTTGTGTAATTAATAAGTCAGGCTTTTAGAGGTGTTCCTAGTACCCACATGGTGGTTCACAACCACCTGTAACTCCAGTACCAAGGAATCCAACACCCACTTCTGGCAGCCTCATGAATCACACATATACATGGTTCATAGACATGCATACAGACAAAATATCCACATCCATAAAATAAATTAAAAAATCCCAAGAGTCGAAGAAAGTTAATAAATACAGATTAAGGCTTTTTTGTTATTGAAAAAAGTTTTTCAGACAATGTATTTTGATCACAGTTTTCCCTCCCCCAACTCCCCACAGATCCTCTCCACCTGACTGCATACCCTTTCTTTCTCTCTCTCTTTAGAAAACAAACAGGCAAACAGCAAAACAAAAACAAAAAACCCAAAACATAATAAAAATGAAATAAAGGATGAACACAAGAAACACACAGACACACACACACACAAAATCCATAAAAATACAAAATCAAGCAAAAGTCCAGTAAGACAAAAAAATTCTCAAACAAAGTAATATGTGATTAAAAAGTCTATAAAAATGCTGAAAATGGTTAATGTAGCCAACGAGACTCCATTGGAGAGAACTAATATTTCTTTGCAAATGGATGTCAATTGGAGATAGCTCCTGGGTTAGTGACGGGAACTCTCTGTCCACATCTCCTTTTCAGCACTGGGACCCTGTCTAGCTCGGGCTTGTGCAGGCCCTGTGGATGCTGCCACAGTCTCTGTGAGTTCATATGTGCCTCAGTCCTGCTGTGTCAGGAAAACACTTGGCGTCATTCATCCCCTCTGGTTCTTACAATCTTTTTGCCTGCTTTTCTGCATAGCTCCCTGAGCCCTGAGGGGAGGGTATGATGAAGATATCCCATTTAGGACTGAGTGTTCCAAAACTTCCAGTTGTGGGTCTCTGTGTTAGTTTCCATCTATTTTAAGAGGCAGCTTCTTTGATCATGGCCGAGCTATGCACTGATCTATGGGTGTAGCAGAATTTCATTAGAAGCCATTTTAGTGCTTTCTTTCTTTCTTTTTTTTTCAAGACAGGGTTTCTCTGTGTAGCTTTGGAGCCTATCCTGGCACTCGATCTGGAGACCAAGCTGGCCTTGAACTCACAGAGATCCACCTGCCTCTGCCTCCCGAGTGCTGGGATTAAAGGCATGCACCGCCAACACCCGGCTTTCTTTCCTTCTTTCTTTCTCTTTTTATTTTTTTGTTTTTTTCTTTTTTCGAGACAGGCTTCTCTGTCCTGGAACTTGCTCTGTAGACCAGGATGGCTTCGAACTCACAGAGATCCACCTGCTTCTGCCTCCCGAGTGCTGGGATTAAAGGCGTGCACCACCAATGCCTGGCTATTGCTATGTTTCTTTAGCAGAACAATAGTAATGGGTTTTACCCTAGGCCCATGGCCTGTTAAATCTCAGGTTCTTGCATCTTAGCAGTGTCAGTCAATGATTGCATCTTGTGGGATGGGCCTTAAATCCAACCAGATGGTAATTGGCTGTTTCCACAACATTTATACCACTATTGGACCATCATATCATACAGGCAGATCACCTTTGAGACCACAGGGTTTGCCACTGGGTTGGTTAGCTTTCTCCTCTGGTAGCATGCAGGGTACCGTTCAGTACCATGAACACTAGTCATTGGGGATGAAGGCTCTAGTTAGGCACCAGCTTTACTTCTCTGTGTTCAATGAGGTATGTACGTGTTGTCTCCAGCAGCAGGGTCCTACTGTCAGTTTCTCAGGAGAGACCAATATCCTTTGGAATAGCCTGGGTTATTTGAGGTTTCCCCTGGGGCCCCTTTGGCCAATGACTCAACTAAACATAATCCATTCCTGGCACTATGGTTAAGTTTAACTTAAGAGTCAGTAATGTCTTTTATGTAATAAATAAAATCTTATTTCTCAAAGGAATTTTCCAAATTCTCTCATCCAAGCCCCCCCCCCCTTTTTTAAAAAAATCATAGTCATAGAAACCCAGTTGACTGGGGCATGTTACAGAGCCTAGAAGTTTTTTTTGAAACACTGAAACTTTTTTGATGCTGATAATTATAACAAAACTTGATCTGCTATGAACTAATCTTTGAAGGCAGTTGTTTGTCATTCAAAACTCACAGGTCATGGGAAACAGGGAAGGTTGATTGCTAGCCAGCTGTGAAGCCTGAGGACTCCTCACAGAGCTGCTGAGCCTTAGGCCTCTGTGCGCGTGAGACTGAGGTCATGGCTTGGGACCTCAGTGCGTGTGCAGCTGAGATCTCGGAGGCAATCAGAGTAAAGCAAAGTTAGAAGGTCACTGATTCACAACAGGGCAGATGCAGTTGAAGAGGACCAGCTGCAGATGGGAGGGCAGAAATGAACCCAAGCGCCTCAGCCAGAGCTGTAAGCAATTCGGAATTACATTGTTTAGTCACTCTACAGCTGAGATCCAGGGAGAAGGAAGTATTGGTGCCCTCATTTCCTCATTGTAATAACTGCTTTTATTTTTTATTTTTATTTTTTGGTTTTTTCGAGACAGGGTTTCTTTCTCTGTGTAGCTTTGGAGCCTATCCTGGCACTCGCTCTGGAGACCAGGCTGGCCTCGAACTCACAGAGATCCTGCCTCTGCCTCCCGAGTGCTGGGATTAAAGGTGTGCGCCACCACTGCCCGGCTCAAGAACTGCTTTTAAATAAATAAAACCACAAGGTGATTTGTAAGGGTGCTGGTGGGTTTACACCTGAGAAAGATACATGACTGAGACATCACGTATCAAAATAAAAAAAATGACTATACATCCATGACATAAAGAGATTAAAGCATGTATCTTGGTTCCACGCATGGTTCTTCATAATCTTGTTTGCGATACTGTTAGGAAATGAGAGTGGTGTCTGTGGGCATATCAATTTTTTGTGGGCTGTGTTGTAACTTTTAACTCCAAACACCAGAGGCCAAAGTCTGGTCCCAGTGATGAGATGAGGGACTCTTTCCTTCCCATGTGCCCTCAATTCTTTTTGGTGTGTCACGCTTGAGAGTGCGTGGGTTTGTGTATGGGGACTAGAGGTTGACTTTGGATGTCATTGTTAAATAGCTATCCTGGTTGCTCTTGTTTTCCTTTTTGTACGTGTGTGTGTGTGTGTGTGTGTGTGTGTGTGTGTGTGTGTGTGTGTAAGTAACGAGTGTGGTGATGAATGTGATATGTATGTCTGAGTGCTCAGGAGCACTGGTGTGTGGAGGATACAGGAGGACTCTGAGTGTCCTGCTCTATCACTGTCTGCCTTATTGCCTTGAGACAGAGCATAGGGCAGATTCCTAGCAAGCCCCACTGACTGCCCACTCTCTGCTCCTTGATAGTGCCAGAGTTGGCAGCACTGGTGACCACGTCAGGCTTTTTACTTGTATTCTGGGGATTTGAACTCAGGTCCTTACACTTTTGCAGCTGAGCTCCACCTTGTTTTACTTATTTAATTAAAAAAAAATTGGAGACAAGGCTTTGTGTCTTACGTCTTATATAGTGTCCCGCGCCCGCTCTGTATTCCTCGCCAGCAAGAAATACACGCAGGACACTCGGATCCTTCTGCAGACAAGCTTTAATGCATTAGACTGAGCAGAGACTGAGCAGAGACATTGAACCAAGAAAACCATCCCTTATAAAAGGCTGACCAGCCGCCTGGGACGTATTACCCTATGAATGGCTTCAGCTCCTCAGGCAAAAATGAGCCACGGGATAGGCAGAGATCAAAGGAATGGAGATAACCCGGCGCCTGTGAAGTAATTCACACCTTGGTGTCTTCAGGCAGCATTATAATGCAGGAACCGGCTTCCTACATATCACCCTTTTTTTATTAATTAATGAAAAGGCTTTATATTATTACAAGCAAATAGGTCACCCATATGTTGAGGGATAGAGGCAGGGGTTGACCTTCCCAAAATCAAACATTAAGACTGTGTACGAGAGTCACCATCAGGCTGTCAGTTTGACCCGAAGTACTCCCGACCTGTCCTCTGCCGTTTTTCTGGGAAAGGGGGACTGGGGCAGGTAACCCTTATGCAGGTCAACGTACCTCCCAGAGAAGCCTGTATAATAGGCAACTCTGTGCGATGCCTATGCTCAGCATCCCTCTTTGGGGCTGCACAAACCAGACACTCTACCCTGTGCAGTGAGCCTAGGCTCCGGGTGTGCAAGAGCTGTCTGGCCGGCGGCCTATCGCTTAGCCAAAATATAAGCGCTTGGATGATCTCTTGGTTTGAGCCCTGGAGCTTACATGCCAGCCAAAGAAGTAACAGCATTTCGCAGGTGGCTGCATCAAACAATTATATCCACCCCTTTTCTCACAGACCCGCCAAAAATAACAGCAATCTGTAAACGGCTGCATCGAACAATTACCCCCACCCCTTAAGTAGAGACAATCGCTCCGCCAAGGGCAGGAGTTAATCTGGATAACAATAGCGGCTCTCAACTCCCGGGGGTAGAGGGTGGAGTTTCGACTTTTGAAGGTCTGTAGAGGCTCTTTAGGTTGAATCTTTCTGGGATCCACAGGGGATTCTCTTCATCCTGTGAGAAAACACAATATCGCTCCCCTGGATCTTATGAGAATAGGATCCGGGCCTTTCCAAAAATCAGTTAAGATATCTTTCCATTTTACCATTTCCTTTTGGCCTTTTAGTTTTTGAGGTGAGACGCTTGGCCTCGGTATGGCCCCCAGCGTTAATGTAAATGAGGCTTTAAAGCCCCAGGCATTCCAGGCCTTTAAGAAGTGTTGAATAGCAGGCATGGCCTTTTCCCCTATCAAAGACTGGGAAAGCCATCTGTAATTTTCTCCGCTCCTCTGATGGTAAGAAGGAGTCGGTTCCAAATAGTGGGTGTGCTGATAGAAGTACACCCGCTGAATTAATAGGCGATGGCCTCATATTTGTTTTTACTTTTGGCAGCTCCTCCTCTAGCTCTGCTTTTTTGTTAGAGTCTAAAATCTCAGAGTCTGAGCTGTTCAGCTCCAAGGCTTCCAGTTTCGTTGCAGGGCAGAGGCTAGGTTCCTCATCTCTCCTAAATTTATCGGGGTGTGACCGGTTATTTCCCATTCTTTCTCTCTTCTTCTCTGTCTCTCCCTCATCCAGCTGAGCTGTTCCTTTTAAAACTTTATCTCTTGAGCTTTTAGAGTCATCAGAGCTATCAAGATTTAAAGCTTTATACACTCCCTTGTCAGTAGACATTCCAGGAGGTCTTTTTTTCTTATTTGTTGCTGTATACACTCCCTTGTCACTAGACACCCCGGGAGGTCCTTTTTTCTTATATGTTGTAGTTTCTCTTCTTACATATACTCCCATGTCATTAGACATCCCGGGAGGTCCTTTTTTCTTATATTTTATTGTTAGGCGCGCCCCATCTCTCACTACATTCGGTTTCTGATATGTAATTTTGGACTTCTTTAAGATTCCTAGTAAAAGCATAGAAGCCTCTATATTAACCTCCCACAATAGCAACATTCCCAAGCCAAAGTCCAGAAAAATCATACCTCTCCGAATTTTTCTCATTACATTCGGTTTCTGATATGTAATTCTGGACTTCTTTAAGATTGTAGCCAAAGTCCAGAAAAATCATACCTCTCCGAATTTACCATCCTGCAGTTCTGAATCCGCCTTGTAGCCAAGGGGTCTCCGAGGTGCTGGAGATGTTAACAATTCCCGGGTTTCGGCACCATATGTCCCGCGCCCGCTCTGTATTCCTCGCCAGCAAGAAATACACGCAGGACACTCGGATCCTTCTGCAGACAAGCTTTAATGCATTAGACTGAGCAGAGACTGAGCAGAGACATTGAACCAAGAAAACCATCCCTTATAAAAGGCTGACCAGCCGCCTGGGACGTATTACCCTATGAATGGCTTCAGCTCCTCAGGCAAAAATGAGCCACGGGATAGGCAGAGATCAAAGGAATGGAGATAACCCGGCGCCTGTGAAGTAATTCACACCTTGGTGTCTTCAGGCAGCATTATAATGCAGGAACCGGCTTCCTACAATATAGCTCTGGCTGGCCTAGAATTCAATATATAACCCAGACTGGGCCTGAAACTCACAGAGATATGCATGCATCTGTTTCTCTAGCAGTGGTTTAAAGACCTGTGCTACCATGCCCAGCTTATTTTTTTTTTTAAAAATAAATTAACAAGAATTTATTTTAATTTTAATTATGTGTATATGTTTATATCAGAGTGGGTTTGAGCATATTTGTGCAGTGCCCTTTGATTCAGAAGAGGGTATTGGGTAGGCGGGCAGTGGTGGTACACACTCTTAATCTCACTCAGCACTTGGGACACAGAGGCAGGCAGATCTCTGTAAGTTCAAGGCTGGCCTAGTCTACAAAGTGAGTTCCAGGACTTCCAGAACTATTACACAGAGAAATCATGTCTCGACCCCCCCACCAAAAAAAAAA
This sequence comes from Cricetulus griseus, assembly GCF_003668045.3. NCBI lineage: Eukaryota > Metazoa > Chordata > Mammalia > Rodentia > Cricetidae > Cricetulus > Cricetulus griseus. The sequence continues at coordinate 91,993,237 of NC_048601.1, read as the reverse complement.
GTTTTGTGGGGCTGGAGAGATGGCTCAGGGGTTAAGAGCACTGACTGCTCTTCCAGAGGACCTGGGTTGAATTCCCAGCACCCACATGACAGTTCACAACTGTCTGCAACTCCAGTTCCGGATCCAACACCCTTGCATAGACATATATGCAGGCAAAACACCTATGCACATAAAATAAATAAATCTTAAAAAAATAAAAAAACAAAGAAGAGGGTATTGGGTCCCCTGGAGTTGAAGTTACAGGCAGCTGTGAGCTGCCCCATGTTGTGTGCTGGAAATGAAACTTGGGTCCTCTGCAGGAACAGTAAGAGTTTCTAATTGCCAAGCCATCTCTTCAGATCCAGATGTTTTTTTTTTTTATTTTTTATTTAAAGACAGGGTCTTATGGTGTATCCCTGGCTGACCTTGAACTCAGAAACACACCTGCCTTTTCCTCTCTAGAGATGGGATTAAAGACCTGTACTATTCCCACCCAGACTCCCTGCCCCAAACCTAGTTTGTCCTTTGTTGGCCTGGGCCTCACTGCTGAGGCTAGACTGGCAGTCCAGTAAGCTTCAGGGGTCGTCCTGTCTCTGCCTCCCTTACACTGGTATTGAAGGTACTGCACACTCCACAAAGCCCAGATTTTTAAATGGGGTGTCTGGGATTGAACTCAGATCCTCAAGAACTTTATTGATGGAGCTGTCTTCCCAGTGCCCTACCCCTTAATTCTTTTCTATCTTCCTATTCCTATCTTCCTTCCTTAAGACTGTGAAGTAAGGGAAAGAGCCAGAGAAAGAAAAGGGAAATTAGCTATTTTTAACTTTTGGTTTTAATTTATAATGTAAGATGTGTGCATGTATGAATCAAATAAGTTAAAAGCAAGAGATTTTCCTTTTTGGAATATATTTACTTTTTCTGTGTTAATTTCATGCAGTCTTGGACACAGCATTCCCTTCAAAACAAGACAACATGGCTATCTGTGACAATTCAGACTGCAAAATGTCAGTAGGTAGTATTGACAAGTCAGGGCTAACACTATATTCGAGGCCTAATTTCAGGCATTTAAGGTCTATTCCCAATGGGGCTTTAAGAAACAAACTCAACTTATACTCATGTCTCACATTTTTATAACTACATGTTGTGTGTCACCACCACTGGCTGCCTTTGTGGAAGCAAACTTATCCAGTAGCTGTCCTTCTGTGAGAGCTAACAGGCCAGGGCTTTGCTGCAGTGTTATCAGTTCGTCCCCCTCAGGGTATAAGTAGGGAGAGAGAAGCTCGCAAAGAATTCTTTCAAGAAGTTTGCCACCTAAAGGAATGAGAGCAACAGTACACATTATAGACTAAAGACTCCAGAAGTGCCTGGAGCTGTTTACGGTGTGGTAGAGAGGAAAGGTGTTATGGAGGGCAGGATGCTTGCCTTGCCCAGAGTTCAGAGGGAGAGAGTATTCAGGGTGGAAGGGATTGTGTGTGTGTGTGTGTGTGTGTGTGTGTGTGTGTGTGTGTGTGTGCGCGTAATCTTTTTTTTTTTTTTTTTAAAAACATGGTCTCACTCTGTAGTCCTGGCTGAACTCACCTGGAATTACGATGACCAGGCTGGTCTTGAATTCACAGAGATCCTTTCACATGCTGGGATTCAAGGTGTGGAGCACCAGCCCGGCTGAAGGTGGAAACATTGCCAGCAAGCAGGAAGACACTGAAATCTGAAATGGCCCGAGTGTGAGTGAAAATTTTTCTGTAAGCTTCTAGTTCATGCATCATGTGACACACGTTCTGCCTTCTCTTACTTTAACAAAGGCTCAGGCAAGGAGTGACGGGGCTGGCGCACTGGAGTGGTCACTGCAGTGCTTCCAGGACTCACCCCACCCACACCCACACAGTGATTCCAACTCCGAGTCCTAGAGTACCTTTGCAGTAGTTTTCAAGGGCAGGTGGTTAACCAGATTCTGGGGCATGGGTGTGGCTCGGATGGACTGCTGCTGAGGTAACCCCAGGTGTGAATCCCCAGGTTGGTCCCCAGCACGGAAAAGAAGGGAAGGGAGAAGCAGAAGGAATAAAGAGAACGAGTTGTGGAGATGATTGCAGACACCGGACGGAGCAGGATGCAGCGGCTGGCCGAGGCTTAGATAAGCTGCTTACTCAGCCGTCTGTGAATGCTTTCTGTGTGAAACACTGGCATGGGGAGGCCTTGTGTGCTTGAACAGATACAGTTCAAGGGTGAAACATGGCAGACCCTATGGATTGGACCTCTCGTTTTGTTTTTAAACTTACACATTTGTGAGCATCTCCTGGAAACTTCAGCTTGTTTGCTCAGCGTTCTTTGTGTCTAGAGGAGGCCGTGTGACAGTGCTCTGGTGAGTGACGCAGTGAAAACTGTTATGGCTTAAGAAGCTCCATTTTATGCCAGGCATCCGTCTTGGTACCCACCAGCCATTTGTCTCTGACTCCAGTCCCTGGAATAAGTTCCTAGTAACCCTGACTCAGTGACCCCCACCCAAAAATGAATAGCCGTGACTATCTACTTGTCATACGACTAACGGTGATTTTTTTTTCCTTCTGTGACTTGCTTATACAGATACCCAAGGGTTGTTTTTGAGTTGATTTAACCTCTTAACTTGGCAGAACAGGCTAGTTTTTGCTTGCTTGTGTAGATACTGAAGGTCTTCTTGCAGTTTTTGGCTTTTAAAAGCCTTCCTCAACCCCTTTCTCACAGCAATCTCAAATTTGGCTCAGAGACAGTTCATCCAGCTAGCAGCTAATCAATAAATCCTTTAGTTACAATAGGATGGAGCCCATGCTCCAGGGAAGTTTCTAGGAAACTCTATGTTGGCGAAATGACAGCTGATATTGTTGACCCTTCTTTTCTCTTCCTTGAATTTGGGTATAATTTCTGGAGCCATTGACTGTTCCTGCAACCATGGAGAAATGCCCGGAACCAATGCCAGCAGCTGCCTACCACTTCTGCAGGGTAATAAGAAAGCCAAAACCTATGCTTAAGCCACTGCTAGTTGAATTTTTCTGTTGTTTGCAGGGAGAGCACTCCTAACATATATGTTCTTGCAAAATGCAGATGGTTCTTATTTCATAATGTTTTATGAGGATTAAATACACAGAACATCTAACAGTTACCTGAATAGGCCATTTTCATAGCTCTTTGTCCATCATCCTACCTCCTGGATCAACTTAGCTATGTTTTAGAGGGAAACTGCAGTTGGATCTTGTCTGGCAGGCCACACTCAAGTGCAGTGTTCTGATTAGCAAAGTGTTAATTTTATATACAGTGACATAGAGTTAGGATTACATCTTCTGGTTGGTCTCATACTCCAATTTGTCATGTTGACTTTTTGTGTGGCTCTCTTTCTGCAGAAAAGTCACTGCTCCAGCATCTTCTTGGAGAGGGTGTAATTATGCTGAGCCCGTTTAATTATTTCCCTCTGGACCCATTAAGTACCTTTTGCCTACCCAGAAACTCCCTTGTCAGTTTTCTACAAGCTCAAAAGGCCTGGCATTATTTGCTGTTTGTCTTTGTTAATTTAGCTGCAGCCTAAAGCAGGACTGGGTACATCCAGAATGTAAGACTGCTATCAGCAAACATGGGTATGACTGGAGAGACCTGCATGGAAATTCTTCCCCTGCATGTGAACTTGATTCTGGCGTTGCCCATTTATCTTATATTTGAGTTATTTTTGGTCTTACATGGTCTCTATAAAAATGCATGCATGCCTGACAGACTTCTAAGCTTGCTAGTACCTGGCTGAGTTATGACAATGTAGTGGAAAGTAGTTAATAAAAAGAGAAAATGTTAAATGCGACTGGAACCTGCCTCTACAGGAAGATGGGAAGGACCCTGAAAAGGATGGATGGGGACTTACTTTGTCCATATAATTGTTTGGGACTTAAAATATGTATCAAGCAGCCGGGAATTGGTGGCACAGCCTTTAATCCCAGTACTCAGGAGGCAAAGGCAGGCAGATCTCTGTGAGTTGGATTATTTTTCTTACTGTGTGCCTATTGTCTCTCTCAGATGCCATGAACACTCATACCTCAGAGATACTGCAGGCTTAGTTCCAGACCATTCTGCTTCAAGAAAGTGTATATTGCAGGAAAGCAAGTCTCACAACTTGTTTTGGCTTTCAGTACGTATACAAGTTGTGCTGTGTGTTACAGGAATAATAGCATTGTGTGTCAAATAACATTGTATATGTCTCAATTAAAATATTCTTTACTAAGAACTTGTTAACTATTACCTCTGCCTTCAGCGAGTGATGGTATTTTTGCTGGTGGAAGTTTTGCCTTGATGTTGATAGCCTGACTGAACCAGCTTGTGATGTTCAATAGATACAAATCAATAAATGTTATAAATTGCACAATGAAACTCAAGAACAGAAATCACATGGTCACTTCTATTGATACAGAAAAAGGCTTTTGACAAAATCCAACATCCTTTCATGTTAAAAAGTCCTAAAGAGCCAGGCGATGGTGGTGCCCACCCTTAATCCCAGCACTCGGGAGGCAGAGACAGGTGGATGAGGCCAGCCTGGTCTACAGAGTGAGTTTCAGGATAGGCCAAAAGCTACAGAGGAGCCCTTTCTCTATGACCCCCCCTCAAAAAAGTCCTGAACATATTCAAAATAGAAAGAAATTATCTCAGCATGAAAAATCTATAGCCGGTATTATAAAGGAGAGAAAACTCAAAGCTTTGCTACCAACACCCGGAACAAGACAAAGGTGTCCACTCTCTCCACTCTTACTCAGTACAGAGCTAGGAGTCTTTTCTAGAGTAGTAACCTATGAGAAGCAAATAAAATGATACAAATAGGGGAGGAAGAAGTCAAAGTTTCATCACGAGCACATCATGATTCCATACATAAGAAACAGGATTGATCAGCACTTCCAGCAAAATGGGGGGTAAAAAATTAACACACTAAAATCATTATCCTTTTCATATACCAAAGACAAATACATATACATATACACGACATATACAAAGACTGAAAAAGAAATCAGGGAAGCAATCTCATTCATAGTAGTCTCAAACTAAACCATACCAACCACCTTGGAGCAACTCTATCCAAGGAGGTCTATAATGAAAACCTTAATATACAGAAATTGTATTAAGGAAATTGAGGGAGACACTAGAAAGAGCTCTCATGTTCATGAATTGGTGAGATTAGCATTGTAAAAATGGCCATCTACCAAAAACAGTCTACAGATTTAATGTGATCCCAATCAAAATTCTAGGGATGGTCTTGACAGAAATAGAAAAAAAAATGATTTTAAAATTCATATGGAAATACAAAAGACTAAGTAGCCAAAGAAATTCTGAGTAAAAGGAACACTTCTAGAAGTATCCCTATGCCTGATTTCAAGTTATACTACACAGCTACAATAATAAAGGCAGCATGCTACTGGCACAGATTGGGCATGTAGAACAATGGAATAAAATAGAGCGTAAAGGTTTACAGCTCTGAGGAGAAAGTTTTCCCTAATATGAGTATTGTAGCTCTGAGGGGAAATCCCCAATGCATGTGTCACCCATCTGAGGGGGAAGATTTCCTCAGCGAAAGCGTTTCAGCTGGGGGGAGGGTGGGGAGACGAGGGGGATGTTTCCCCAATGGAAGTGTTACAGCTCTGAGGTGAGAGGTTTCTCCTATGTGTTATAACTCTGAAAAGGTATCCTGGCAGTTGGGAGCCAAGGAATACCATAAAGTCACCCCACACAACAAATCTCACACAAGACAGTTATTGGAAAAGACACAAGAGGGTGTCTGCTTCTGCTTGGGAGAGAAGCAGCAAAGAACTTAACAGGAGGCAGGCTTATATAGGGTTTTTTTGGGAGGGAGGAGTTTTCCAGTGTAGAGATTTCCGGGGTAGAGATTTCAAGCCAAGCCCAGGGATTGATGGGATTTTGTGCTCACACCCAGAAGTGGGCCAGACAAACAAGGCCATGCAACTCTGAGCTACCTGATTTTTGACAAAGATGTAAAAAAATACACATTGGAGAGAAAAAAGCCTCTTCAACAAACGGTGCTTAGAAAAATAGATGTCTGCATGCAAAAGAATGAAACTGGATCCTTATTTTCACCCTGCATAAAACAATGCCAAATGGACCAAGAACCTCAAAATCATACCTGAAACTCTGAAATGCATAGTTGAGAAATCAGGGAGTACATTTCAAGATATAGGCATAGGCAAGGACTTTCTGAACAGGACTCTGATTGCCCAGGAAGGCCAATTATCAATAAATGCCATTTAATAAAATTAAAAGCAGGAGCAGAGGAAATTGATAACCAAATTAAGAGACTGAATATAGATTGGGAGAAAATCCTTGCAAGGTATTCATTTGACAGATGATTAGTATCTAGAAAACACAAAGAACTCAATAAACTAAAGAAAGCACACAACCCAATCAATACATGGGCTATAGAGAATTTAAAGAGACACAAATGGAGCCAGGCCACCTTTAATCCCAGCATTCAGGAAGCAGAGGCAGGCAAATTTCTGAATTTGAGGTCAGCCTGGTCCACAGAGCAAGTTCTAGGACAGCCAGGGCTACACAGAGAAACCCTGTCTTGAAAAACCAACCAACCAAACCAACCAAACCAAACCAAACCAAACCAAACCAAAACAAAAAACCAAACCCACAAATGGTTAATAAATACTCTGAAAAGTGCTTAATCTCCTTAGCCACCAGGGAAATGAAAATTAAAACAACTTTGGGATTCCATTTCACCCCACTCAGAGTTGCTATTCACCAAGAAGACAAAATACAAATTCTGGCAAGGATGTGGAAAAAGGAATCCTTCTCTGTTGTTGATGTGAGTGTAATCTGGTGTACCCACTGTGGAAAGCAGTGTGGAGGTTTCTCAAAAAGTTGAAAATAGAACTACTGTATGACCCAGCTATACTATTTCTGGGCATATATCCTAAGGATTCCATACTCTACTACAGACACACTTGCACTCCTGTGTTTACTGTGGTTCTACGCAAAGTAGCTAGGAAATGGAATCAGAGTAGATGTCCATCAGTTGTTGCATGGCCAGTGAAAATGTGGTATACATACACAATGGGATTTTATTCATCTGGAAAGAAAAGTAAAATTTGTAGGGAAATGAACAGTACAATATTGTGCTAGGTGAGGTAACCCAAGCCCAGAGAGACCAATGCCACGTGTTATTTCTCAGTGTGGATCTGAGTTTTAAACTTATATATTTATGTCTTTATTTGGATTGTCCGTAGACGTCAGTAAGCCAGAAAGCTCCGGCTAGAGGTGGAGGGAACGATGCCTCAGTACTGGGAGTAGATAGTGGCACAGGGGAGAATACTGGGAGTTAAAGGTTTCAGTAGGGATGAGGGCGGGGTAGGGGTGAGTTAACAAAACTAGTGATGTATGAAAAAGCCTTATGGAAATCCAATACATTGTATGTTAATTAGAAATAATTTAAAAAAGGGTTTTGAATGAAGGGCTAACAACATTAAGAACAGTAAAATGTTTAACATTACGAGGCCACTGGCAGTGGGTGCAAGATCTAACTCTAATGCACAAACTGACTCAGTGGAACCCATTCTATACGGAGAGATACCTTGCCCAGCCTAGACAGGGGTGTGGGGTGGAGAGGTGCCTTGGTCTGCCTCAACTAGATAATGGGACAGACTTAGTAGACTTCCTAGGGGAGGCCTCACCCTCTCCATGGAGCAGATGGGAGGAGGGGGAGAGGAGGGAGTGAAGGAAAGGAGGGAGGGGGAACTGGGATTGGAATGTAAAAAATAAATTAATGGAAAAAAAGTTTAATATTAGGAACGTCTCCACTCCCAGCACCTGGGAAGCAGAGGCAGGAGGAACAAAAGTGCGGACAGCATAGTGAGTTCTAAATCAGGCGGTATTTCACCCTTCTCTCAAAAATCATCAACATCCAGACTAGGAGACATAGCAGAGTTGACAGAGCACTGAAGTGGAGACACACTGTTGGGAACCAGCCACAACTGACTTGGTGCATGCAAGTTGCCGGGAACCTTGACTCTGTAAAAATGCAATTATCTGCCAAGCAGGATGATTAATTAACAAAGGATGCTAAATCTGGTCCCCAGAGAGCTTCAGCGTTCGACGACTCCTTTCTCTGAGTAATGGTGGATGTCTTACCCCTTTCCAGCTTGCCAGAACAACTTGTGGCTAAATTACTAAGGGGTGGTAATTCCATCTTAATGTAAAACGTGTGGAGATTCTTTTAACATGTCCAACAGCCAGGTGTATAGGTTGGCGGTACAGTTCTTAGGTAGCCCCTCAGAGGCTCTGGGTTCTAACCCTGATGGCAACAACTTGGCTGAATCACTTACTTTCTTTAGAGAGCATTTTTTTTTTTCTTGTCATCTGTACTAAACACAGAGAGGAGGTAGTAGCTTCCTGAATCCAGGGTTGTTTTCTGGACTAGGTTGAAAACCAACAAGCCTCATTGATTTTCCTGTCTCTGCCCACCTTGAAACTGGTATAAGCATCTGTGAGATACCTGGTTTGTTATGTGGGTGCTGGGTTCTGAACTCTGGTACTTAGGGATTACTCAGCAAGCACTCAGCCTAATCGCTCCAAGTGGCCACCTCTCCAAGACCCCTTATATATTAAGGGGCGGATGAAATGAAAAGAGGTGTAGCGAGCCCTATTTTGTGAACCCATTTTATCCGGGCATCGGACTTCCTCGTTCTTCAGGAGTCTCTGGGAACGGAGCAATGACAAGCATAACGTTTGAGGAAGGGGTCAAGCAGCATCTCTTTTGCGACCTGGGCCTACGCAGGAGAAGGCAGTTTGCAGTTCTCAGGTACCAGGTAGGGCGGTGATGATCAAGTCAAGTTATTCAAGGACCAAAGAGGAGCTCCAGGTAGACGTGTGGAGAACGCGGGCAATCTGGAGGGTTGGTGGAGAGGTTTGGCTGGGTCAGTTACAGAGGCGGAGCAGCAAGGCGGGGCCGGGCACTGTGGGGCGTGGCTAGGGAGACGCGCAGCTCTGGGGAGGTGAGGGCGGAGCTAAGTGGGGCGGAGCCCAGAGGCTAAGGCGAGGGTCATAGGGGAGGAGCTAAGCGGGCGGAGCCGCGGGGACGAGGGACTAGGGAGGCGGAGCTAAGCGCGCGCCGGGGGAAGGGGAGGGGCCTGTGGCGAGGGCGGAGCCAGGAGGGCGGGGCGTGCGTGTCTGGGCGGGGCCGAACTGTTGGAGGCGGCAAGGCTGGTGCTGGCGCGCGGGTCGGGCGCAGGGCGGGCTCGGAGCTCGAGGCCAGGGCTCCTTTCTCTTCCCGAGGCCATGGAGCGGCTGACGTTGCCTCCCGGCGGCGCGGCGGCGGTGGACGAGTACCTGGAGTACCGGCGGTGAGGCCTTAGCTCTGCTCCTGGGGCGGACTCCCGTTCCCCGCTGGCTCCGGTCGTCAGAGGACGGTGGGCTGTGTAGGGAGCTGGCAGGCGAGCGTACTAGGGCTCCGGGAGTTGGTTCTTGGACTGTTCGGGAGGCCTGGATTAATTTCCCATTTCGTCTTCTGCAATTAAATATGCGGACACATATGGCCCTATTCTGTAATGAGTCTCTTCCGAGACCACTTGAGTCTCACCTGACAAGAGGGATGATTAACTTCTTTTATAGTGGGCCCCTTTTTGTTTTTCTAAGTGACAATGGGGCCCATAAAAGTTAGTAGACGTCAGTTTGCACATTTGGTTCAGTGATAGGTAAGGCATCACCTGACGAATGCACTTCCCAGGCCAGGAAGATGGTTTTAGGACTTGGTTTCAGAGACTTCTCTTCCCAAGCAGGGAACACAGTTGCTTGCTCCTTCGATTCTAGGATGCACAAACGCTAATACGTCTGCCTCCAAGTCCCCATCTCCTAAGAACGGTTTCTTTTTGACAGTTGGGAAACTGGGGAAATGGAGTTTACAGACGACTTGGCAGGAGGATGTGTACGAACAAAGGGAAGGTCAAGTGTATGGATCGCCCCCTAAGTCATTTGGGGGCATCTAGGTGGTTGGGTTTCCCAGCATACTGCCCCATTAGTGTAATTTTGGCTAATGCTTGGAACTTTCTGAGGATTTGTAACAGGAAATATGAGATGTAACAGCTTGATCAGTCTGTCTTAGGTTTCTATTGCTGTGATAAAACACCATGATAGAAAGCAACTTGAAGACGAAAGGGTTTATTTCATCTTACAGCTTGTAGTCCATCATGCAGGGAAGTCAGGTCAGGAACTCATGCGGCGCCCTGGAGGGGTGCTGCTTAGTGCTTTGCAGCTCATGGCTTGCTCAGCCTGCTCTTTATAGCACCCTAGACACCGCCCAGGAGTGGCACTGCCCCGCAGTGAGCTGGGTCTTTCTAGTTGGGGGCATTTTCTCAATTGAGATTTTCTATTTCCATATGACTCTAGTGGTGTCAAGTTGGCATGAAAGTAGCCAGCACACAGTCGCCGTGGCAGCTTCCCCTAGCATCTACTTCCCCTCTTACCATAGCAGGGCTGGCATCATTCCTTTAGGCTCTCTGGCTTTTCCTCTTGATTCTGAGGTTGAATGAAAACTTACATATTTACAAATATGGATTGGACTTTCACTTGTCTCTTGTCCATAAAATGCTATGGACAGGCTCGTGGAAGATTATGTTTGCAAGCGTACATGTCATGGGGCATGTCCCTTTAAAAGAGATTATTGTGTCCTCTACCATCGACAAGCTTTGAGAAACACGAGGACTTTGGCTCCTAGATATAAAAGGGTTATATGGGGAAGGCTTCCCAAAATGATCTCTGTCAGAAACAAACTTTTCTACTGTCAGTGGTCCAGGCCCGTAATTCCAGCCCTGAGGAAAAGTCTAGGAGGGCAGTGAGTTCAAGGTCAGTCTAAACCACATATTGAGAACCTGCTGAAAAACTAAGGGTTGAGATGAAGCTCAGTGGTAGAACTTGCCTAGCAAGTGCAAAGCCCTAGGTTTTGCAAACACATAAAACAAAATGCCAAACAGAAGCTTCTTCCCCAGTTTCTTTAATTTTGACTTGGCTTGGGTGGGCGGCATCTGGAGGGAGTATTTAGTCTTTCTACTCAAAGTGTCAGAAGGTGGGGCCACTGACATCCACCTCACCCAGGCTTACTAGGGAAGCAGTATCTCAGACTTACTCAGACTTAGTGACTAAATTCAGGAGGTGGACAAGACGCTCTGGAGATGATGGGCATACAATGAAGTCTGAATTTAAATACCAACACTTTCTTGCTTTAAAGATCTGCATTTGACCTCTGATCTTTCTGACACCTGTTGATATTCTTTGATGGCATTGTCTCAGAATAAGTTCATTAAACAAACAAAATCATTGTGTCTCTAGCATGTTTAAGGAAAGGAGAGAAAATCAAAGCAAATAAAGGTGAGAATCAGAAAGGGTAAGCATTAGGGGAGAGAAGGACTGAGTGCAGACAGTGGACACTGTAGTGAATGAGAGCAGACAGTGGACACTGTAGTGAATGAGAGCAGACAGTGGACACTGTAGTGAATGAGTGCAGACATTGGACACTGTAGTGAATGAGGGCAGACAGTGGGTACTGTAGTGAATGAGGGCAGACAGTGGGCACTGTAGTGAATGAGTGCAGACGTTGGACACTGTAGTGAATGAGAGCAGACAGTGGGCACTGTAGTGAATGAGAGCAGACAGTGGACACTGTAGTGAATGAGAGCAGACAGTGGGCACTGTAGTGAATGAGAGCAGACAGTGGACACTGTAGTGAATGAGTGCAGACAGTGGGCACTGTAGTGAATGAGGGCAGACAGTGGACACTGTAGTGAATGAGGGCAGACAGTGGACACTGTAGTGAATGAGAGCAGACAGTGGACACTGTAGTGAATGAGTCAGACAGTGGACACTGTAGTGAATGAGAGCAGACAGTGGACACAGTGAATGAGTGCAGACAGTGGACACTGTAGTGAATGAGTGCAGACAGTGGACACTGTAGTGAATGAGAGCAGACAGTGGACACTGTAGTGAATGAGTGCAGACAGTGGACACTGTAGTGAATGAGGGCAGACAGTGGACACTGTAGTGAATGAGGGCAGACAGTGGACACTGTAGTGAATGAGAGCAGACAGTGGACACTGTAGTGAATGAGAGCAGACAGTGGACACAGTGAATGAGAGCAGACAGTGGACACTGTAGTGAATGAGTGCAGACAGTGGACACAGTGAATGAGTGCAGACAGTGGACACTGTAGTGAATGAGAGCAGACAGTGGACACAGTGAATGAGAGCAGACAGTGGACACTGTAGTGAATGAGTGCAGACAGTGGACACTGTAGTGAATGAGAGCAGACAGTGGACACTGTAGTGAATGAGAGCAGACAGTGGACACTGTAGTGAATGAGAGCAGACAGTGGACACTGTAGTGAATGAGAGCAGACAGTGGACACTGTAGTGAATGAGGGCAGACAGTGGACACTGTAGTGAATGAGGGCAGACAGTGGACACTGTAGTGAATGAGTGCAGACAGTGGGCACTGTAGTGAATGAGAGCAGACAGTGGACACTGTAGTGAATGAGAGCAGACAGTGGACACAGTGAATGAGTGCAGACAGTGGACACTGTAGTGAATGAGTGCAGACAGTGGACACTGTAGTGAATGAGAGCAGACAGTGGACACTGTAGTGAATGAGGGCAGACAGTGGACACTGTAGTGAATGAGTGCAGACAGTGGACACTGTAGTGAATGAGAGCAAACAGTGGACACTGTAGTGAATGAGAGCAGACAGTGGACACTGTAGTGAATGAGGGCAGACAGTGGACACTGTAGTGAATGAGAGCAGACAGTGGACACAGTGAATGAGAGCAAACAGTGGACACTGTAGTGAATGAGAGCAGACAGTGGACACTGTAGTGAATGAGAGCAGACAGTGGACACTGTAGTGAATGAGGGCAGACAGTGGACACTGTAGTGAATGAGAGCAGACAGTGGACACAGTGAATGAGAGCAAACAGTGGACACTGTAGTGAATGAGAGCAGACAGTGGACACTGTAGTGAATGAGAGCAGACAGTGGACACTGTAGTGAATGAGGGCAGACAGTGGACACTGTAGTGAATGAGGGCAGACAGTGGACACTGTAGTGAATGAGAGCAGACTGGACACTGTAGTGAATGAGAGCAGACAGTGGACACTGTAGTGAATGAGAGCAGACAGTGGACACAGTGAATGAGTGCAGACAGTGGACACTGTAGTGAATGAGGATAGGAAGCTGTTTTTCTAGTCCTTATTCTGTCCTAGATATTTTGTTTTCTCAGTAGATAAGTGCATAGAAATGTATTCTATGCTGAAGTATAAAATCTAGTATGAAGCCACAGCTTCTGAATGGCCATTCTAACACTGTAGAAGTTCATTGTGATATATATATAGGCTTTGGGGCTGTTTGATTTCAGTGTGAAATTTTATTTGTAGGTTTTATAAGTTTTTTAAAAATCAAGGGAGAAGATTGTGTTGATTGTATAGCTTACAAATTGGGTTTCTATTTCCCTTTTTTTCAAGACAGGCTTTCTCTGTGTAGCATAGGCTGTACTGGAACTTGCTCTGTAGACCAGACTGGCCTTGAACTCAGATTCTGCCACCTGCCTCTGCCTCTGCCTCTTGAGTGCTGGGATTAAAGACATTTGGGTTTTGTTTTCTACTGCAACCACATATTTCAAAACATGAAAAAGTATATAATGTACAAAAAATCATATAAACATTCTATAAACAACACTTCAGTCAGGATGTAAAATAAATAAGTAAATAAATTTATTTAAAAACCGAAATTAAATGGAGATATTTTCAAAGAGAAATTCCTTCCACTTTGCACAACTTTAAAAATTTTTTTAAATTGTAGTTTTTCTTTCTTCTAGCAAAGCAGTTTTCCCCCATAGAAATAGTGCAGGCTGATACTTTTTCATAAGATTTTGGAATGTCAAAACATCTGATCACCTGTACATACCCTGAGTTTGAGCTTGTGTAAATCAGAGCTTGTTTTCAGAGCTCACATGAACTTCAGCTCCTGTACAGAGGTCAAGTGTGCCAAGAAATTATGCTGGTTCCTGCACAGATATAATTTTAATTTTAGGTCCTGTTTTTTTTTTTTTTTGTTTGTTTTGTTTTTTGAGACAGGGTTTCTCTGTGTAGCTCTGGCTGTCCTGGAACTTGCTCTGTAGACCATGCTAGCCTTGAACGCAAGGAGATCTGCCTGAATGCTGGGATTAAAGATGTGAGCCACTACTGCCTGACTTTAGGTTCTATTTTAAAAGGATGAAAACGTAACTTTTAGCAGTTCAAGCTCAAGATTTTTGTTTTCTCGAGACAGGGTCTTGCTGTGTATTCCAGGCTGGCCTCTAATTCATCTTCCTTCCTTAGTCATTTTAGATGAGATTTCGGGAGGGGACCATGTCTGGTTTAGGATCTAGATTTCAATGAGGAGAATGAGTGTTTGTTTCAGAATTAAAGGAGAAACTGAGATGAGTATGTGCTAATCCACTGATAAACCTTCTGTTGCTCTGATAAAATACCGTGGTCAAAAGAAAGTTAAGAAGGAAGGATTTATTTTGGTTTATGGCTCCAGAGGGGTAGAATCCATCATATCAGGGATGGCATGGCCTGGCATGGCTTGGTGGCAAGAGCAGGAAGATGGCTGGTCATTTTTTGTCTACACACACAGGAAGCAGAGACAGACAGATCAGGAAGTGGAAAAGCTATAATCTCTCAAAGCAGGCCTTGGACAATGCACTTCCTCCAGCAAGGCTGCACCTCCTAAAGGTCCCATGACCTCACCAAACACTGCTACCCTCTGTGGACCAAGTGTTCAGATACAATGACCTATGGGTGACATTTCTCAGTCAGACCACCACAATTAGCAAAGTCATGTTTAAAAATTGTTAACTACAATCTTTTATATGGGAAGAGAATGAAGAAAATATTTTTTTTCCTAAGACATCACTGGGTTCATGGCTAAAGTATCTAAAATAAAAGGAAGATTGACAAGGGAAATGCTACAGAGTCAAGTTTTATGTGGCATGGAGTAAAAGGCAATAAATACACAGGGAATCCTGCACCTTTATGTTTAAGTTTGTGGAATGGTGGACAGCCAGAGAGAAATAGGACTGAAGGACAACCTAATGGCATTGAACTAGGGAGCTTAGCAAGGCCTGTTTGTCTAGTTTGTTGCTGTGTTCTTGTGTCTTCAGAGACAAGTATGTAGGCAGAGGGAGGTTCCTCCTTGAATGAGGAGTCGGACCCGTTTCAGGGAAGAACCTTTGGGATGGTGGGAGTGGCATTCCTGCTTTGGCTGTTTGCCCAAGAAGGTGCTTGCCAAATTTGGGGGAGGGGTGGCACAGCCTGAACTCTATCAGAAGCAAAAGTTTTATTGTTACTGTTTGCAATTTGGGTATGTATTTGTGTAGAAAGTAAAAATCCAAAGTCAAAGCCACTTTTCATTTAAATGTACAAAAATAATTTAATCTTAGAGTTTAGTATTTTGGGCCTGGAAAATACTCACGGTTTAAAAGCAATACTTATTGTTGTTGTAGAATTGTTGGTGAGGACGATGGAGGGAAACTTTTTACTCCTGAAGAGTATGAAGAATACAAGAAAAAAGTCTTACCCATGCGTTTACAGAACAGGTTATTCGTGAGCTGGCGGTCACCAACAGGAGTGGACTGCAAACTTGTTGGCCCAGAGACACTGTGTTTTTGTACACATAGGTAAGATATTGTATCATTTACTTTTAAAAAAATTAGTTTTAATTATGTGTATGTGTGTGTGTGTGTGTGTGTGAAGCTGTATGCATGTGAGTACAGGTGACTGTAAAGCCAGAGGCATCAGATCTGCCTGGAGTTGGGGTTACAAATGGTTGTGAGCCACTTGAGATAGGTACAGGGAACCAGACTCTGCAAGTGCAGTGTGCACTTGTAACCTGACCCGTCCAGCAGGTCCAGTTATTCAGGGTCTGAAGAGGTACTGCCTGAAAAGAATCATGGGCGGGAGAAAAGAAGGAGACCATGCAAGCATAAGTTTTTGTCACGGTCTCCGTTTATTGAAAGAGGAGTAAAGCTTATATAAGAGTGTGGCAAGGAGGGAGGCAGGCCGCGGCGACATGGAGGAGGAGCTGAGGAGGGAGTTAGTACATCTGGTGCAAGCGGCTATCTAAAGAATGTCTGTTGCCTGAAAACCTCCTATGTTTCTTGTTCTCGGAGCTGCTTATGTCTTCCCGGGTGGCAGTTGCCAGGTGGCAAGTCCTTCAAGGACCTGTCATTTTCCACTGCTCTGGATCGCCCCTTAACTTATGGCTCCCAACAGTAACCGCTGAGCCGTCTCTCCAGCCCACTTTATGGCTTATTTTCTGATGGCTAGAAAATGAAATCTGTAGCAAAAGTATATCCTCCTCCTAAAAAGAACAGTGTGATGATTAAGAAACATTTGATGTCGTCATTAACACACTAGAACTATGTAAAGGTTTTTAAATGTATAATAAACTTTCGAACTGTGTTAGAATTCATCACAGAGTCTGTCACCATGAGCAGCTCTTGTCTTGCCATTGGGAAAAACAGAGGATGATGTTTTTCCAGGGGTCTTTCTGTGTGGTGACGGTAGCACCTACTGGCCCCATTATTAGACAGGTAGGAACTGGGTGGTCACACTGACCCATGCTGGTCAGGCTACTCATCCACCGAGAGATCCACATCTCCCCAGGGTAGTGAATCACTCTTCACATCCTCAGAGTTGGTGTTTTTCCTTCTATATTTGTTTGCTCAATTCTTTGTGAGAGGGTCCCATTATACAACCCAGGCTTGCTTGGAACTTGCTGTGTAATCCCAAGTAGACTCAGACTCATGCTTCTCCTTTCTCCTGGGTGCTGGGATAACAGGCGTGACCATCATACCTGGCCCCTTACCTTGAACAAACAAAAAATACATATAGTTTTGATTTCAAATGGTTATATTCAAGAGCAACACTGAGAGAAGAGACACGAGGGGCCGTTGAGAATGTGTGTTGTTTGTATTGTTCTGCCCATGCATTCCTTCTGGTTTTTCTTTCATCTTACAATTGGAAATATCAAAACAACCAAATTGCTTTGTAAAAAGTACAAAATGAAAACAAACAAACAAACAAAAACACTGCCTAACCAAGTACTTATTCTTAGGGACCAGGTTTAACTTTTGGTTCTAAGGAATCCATTGAGGGGGAACCACCCTGCTTCAACAGCAACTTCCGAGGCTCTTTCTGAGAGACTCTTTGTCTAGTTGCTGTTTACAGAGTTGCAGTTTGCCAGAAGTTGTTGGACAGTTGCTAGGATGAGTAATGTGTATAGATTGGCTCCAGGCTTACCTGGAAACCATAACTAAAAGCACTGTGAAGGCCTGGAGGATGATGGGTACATGTTGATGTCTGTTAAAACTGAAGGGGTTGGGCAAATGTGTAGTAGTCTTATGATTTATGCTTGTGAATATCTAATGCCAGTTTCTACGTGGAATTTGAGCAGCCTGCAAATGACCCTCAAAATCCAATCCAACTACAATGAAGAAATTTCTCATCAAGTGGTATTCATCACTTGATGAAATTCCTATCTAGCGTGTGTTTTTCTTTTTATAAAAGTGAAACATGGTTATTAAGGAAAATATAGAAAAGTAGAGCACTCACCACCCAGAGCCCACTGTTAGCATGTTCCATTTTATGTGTATAATTTTCTTTTTGCGTTGTTTATTTAGTTGTACATTCTGTGCATGCATAAAACATAACCCTGTTTTTTCATGATCAAATCATAGGAAATATGTGTGCATGTGGCTATTAGTAATCTCAAGACAGGTTTTTAATAATTTCTCCACGTCCCAGCTCATCCAGTGGTGTTCGCTGTTGTTTTTGAAGCTGTGAGTGAGACTCAGGTGTGTGCCAGGCAGAAAGGTTACAGGAGCGGGAACTCCAATTCCTGCTCTTGCCTTGGCTTTCACATCAAATGGAATTGGTTATTTTGTAGTACTCCCTTTTTAGAAGATTGAAAGATTTTATTATGTAAAGCCAAAAAACACACAACTTAAAAATATTTTATCTCCAAAGCTATACAGAGAAACCCTGTCTCAAAAAACCAAAAAATAAATTATCAATACTATTAATGTTGAAAGTTAAAATTAAATGATAGCTAAGTAAATGATATTAAAATTTTATGAAACTTAAATGATGTGCTTTGATGAAAGCCATTTTTAAAAAAAATCTTACATTTATGTTTATTCATTCATTATGTATGTGTACATGCATGGAGGTCAGTGGGTCTGGAAGATCAAACTAGGACATTAGACTTGGCAGTAAGTCCCTTACTCACTGAGGCATCTTACAGGCCCTCTTTAGTTTTCTTGGTGTGTTAGGGTACTCACTGCCTTGTACAGGCAAGTGCTCTGTCTAGCCTTAGGAATTTTATATTATTTTACTGTGTGTGTATGTATGTATGTATGTATGTATGTATGTATGTATGTATGTATGTATGCATGTGCATGCATGAGAGAGAGAGACAGACACAGAGACAGAGAGAGACAGGGCGGGGAGGACACACAGGCATGCCACGACACATTGTGGGTGTGCAGGGGACAACCTAAGGGGAGTGGTTACTCCTCCCACCTGTAGCTTCTAGGTATCAGAATCAGGACGTTAGTCTTGGCAGCAAACACATTTACTCTCACAGCCATCTCACCCCTTCCCTCACACCTTAATTTTGTGACAGGGTCTTGTTGTAGAGCCCATGCTGGCCTCAAACTCATGATCCTCCTGCCTCCACCTTCCAAATGCTGAGATTACAAGGGTGTGCCACTACACTTGATAGAAAGCATTGTTTATGAAGAGTTGTTTTGTATGGCTGGCTATATTTTAGTAGTGGGACACTTGCTGAGCATACATGATGTCTTGGGTTTGATTTCTAGTGCAGTCCTTATAAAGGGAACGTCTTCATCCATTGAGGATATGCATCCAGACTAAAGAACTGCAATGATGATGAGGATTTTAAGGAATTGTATTTCTTTATATGATTATGAAACCTCTTAAATAACCAAAAGTTAAAGTCTGAAAAAGTGAAGACCACTGACCAAAGCTGATAGAAGTGCTGAACACGGGAGCCGTTACTTATTAATACGAATAAAAAAGATAGAAACAGAATCAAATGGTTACATATGTGTTTCATAGACAGCAAATTGTAATGTTTGACAAGATCCAAATTGTGTGTGTGTTTCTGCTTTTTAAAGGTATAAACAGCATAAAACCGACTTTGAGAAGATCCCACAGCAGCGTCCCATTGCCCTCCCGTGCCGAGTACCCAGCTGCCAGTGTAAGGCTTACCGCTATGTCCCTCTGAATGGTACCCAGCCTGTTCGCTGCCGGTGCAAACACTTCGCTGACCAGCACAGTGCTGCACCTGGCTTCACGTGCAATGCCTGTAAGTTCCATCTCACACACAGTTGCAGGCTGCTTTAATTTCTTTATTTATTAAATACTTAATGGATTTTTGTAACTATTTAGCTACAAAGCAAAATCCAATGGATAGATACTTAGTTCTTGGTAAGATTTATAATAATAAACTTCAGTGTCATAGAATTCAAATAGTTTAAGTAATCGGGATAGATTTTAAAGAATTACTAGACACCACCTTATTAAAAGTTTCTAAAATTAAATTTAATTTAATGTGTATGGGTGCTTTCTCTACATGCATGTCTGTGCATCACATGTGTACTTGGTATATGTGGAGGCCAGAAGAGGGTGTCAGATCCCTGGAACTGGAGTTATAGATGGTTACGCGCCGCCGTGTGGGTGCTGGGAATTAAATGGTCCTCTAGAAGAGCAGCCAATTTCTCCAGCTCTGATTAAAAGTTGTCAATAACAGGAGAGATGCTCCGCAGTAAAAAACACTGGTTTATTTATTTCTTTTAGAGGACCAAGGTTCAGTTCCAGCCCCTACATGATGACTCATAACCATTTTTTTTTTTGGCACAAACATTGTACACATTCATACATTCAGGCAAAGCACTCATACACATAAAAATAAAGTAAGTAAACCTAAAAATGATAAAAATGTTTTTAATGAGAGTTTAAACCACCTGGTTCCTTTTTGCTGTGGGGTTGGTGTTGGGGATTGATTCTAAGGTCTTATGAGTACTAGGTAAGTACCACTGAGCTGCACCAACAGACCTAAATTAATTCTTCACAGACTTTTAAAGGAGGGATTTTATAAGTAAAAAAGATGCAACAGCCTGACAAACATTTCAGATTTTCTGATTATGGGTGCTCAGCCAGTAAACTCTACTTGTAGCAGTTCCAAATTCAAAACCAGACCTGAAGCATTTCTGACTTGGAACATTCTGGATAAAGGATGCTCAGCCACAGAAACATCTCTGACAATAGTAGGAGTAGATGTGTGTCATCCACCAAGGATGGAATGAGTCGTATAAAATTTAGAAGCTTTAGTTCCCATGCGCAGGCAGAAGTGGTGTGAGCAGGCAAAGATTTTGCATTATACATTTAGGTCTCCATTCCAATATGGATGTTTTAAAAAAAATGGTGTGTGTGTGTGTGTGTGTGTGTGTGTGTGTGTGTGTGTGTGTGTGTGTGTGTGTGTGTGTGTGTGTGTGTGATTGGAGTTACAACAGTTGTGATCTGTCATGGAGGTGTTGAGAACTTGAGCCCAGGTCTTGTACGGGAACAGTGCATGCTTGTAACCCAGTGAAGCATCTCTCCAGCCTTTGTTGGTTTCATTTTTTAGAGGCAGGGTTTTGCTGTGTGGAATAGTCTGGCCTGAGAGTTGTGATCCTCCTGTCTCAGCTTTCAGAGTGCTTTGTAATCTCTGGCCCTCCAGTTTTTACTTCAGTGTCCTTTGGGCCCTGTTGGTTTTTGAAACATTTCTCCCATCAGTGTGTAACCCCCCTTAACCACTTCAGCTTCTGTAAGAATAGAAGGGCCAGAGGACCTACCCTTAGCCGGCTTTGGCTAAGATAAATATCTTAGAGTGGGCAGCTTAGTGTCTATTCTTAACATTTTACCCTTTGTGTCTCCACTCAGGCTCCAAGTGTTCAGGCTTCCACAGCTGCTTCACTTGTGGCTGTAGCCAGCCGGCGTGTGCCCATGACACAGTGGTGGAAACATGGCAAGAAAGGTTGGCTCAGGGAAAACCAGTAGGACAGGATGTTCCTTACGCAGCAATGGGAGGTTTAACTGGTTTCAGCTCATTGGCAGAAGGCTACATGCGCTTAGATGACAGTGGCATTGGTAAGTGAAAGTATTTGTAGTGTGAGCTTGGTACAAGGTGTACTAACAGTAATGAAACCTTACCTTTTTTGTTGTTGTTGTTGTTTTGAGACAGGGTTTCTCTGTGTAACAGCTCTGGGTGTCCTGGATCCTGCTTTGTAGAGTAGAT
This sequence comes from Cricetulus griseus, assembly GCF_003668045.3. Classification (NCBI taxonomy): domain Eukaryota; kingdom Metazoa; phylum Chordata; class Mammalia; order Rodentia; family Cricetidae; genus Cricetulus; species Cricetulus griseus. Next base: position 91,971,863 of record NC_048601.1, on the reverse strand, counting down.
GAGGCTGGCTTCAAACTCACAGAGATCCGACTGCCTCTGCCTCTCCAGTGCTGGCATTAAAGGCCTGCACCACCACTACCTGACCTTATTTAGCATTTTATAGTCATTTTTTTTCCAGAAAAATTTCCCTTATTTGGTTTTTATTTCAAAAAATTTGTTGCACTATACAACAGTTTGCTGTAGAAAATGTACAAAACACAAAAGATTCTGTCTGCAATACTTAAGCCAAGCCTGAGACCATGTCCCTATTTATTGAAGTGACTGGATGACACTTTTGTTTGATGTGATCCAGTTACTTGTTACCTGACTGTGTACAGCTTGCTATTGAAATGGTCTCTCTTCCCCCCTCCATTTTTTCCTTGTCTTTCCCTGTCCATCTTTTCTCATTGACTTATATCAAGTCCCTAAAATGTTAATGTTACTAATACTCTTTTGTTTTACAGATGTTTTTCTCCAATATGTCATTTACCATTTAATTGTAACATTAAAATATTTTATTTTTGTTTATATGTCTGTGTCTCTGTGTGTATATGTAGGTGAGGGTGCCTGTGGGGGTCAGAAGAAGGTGTCAGAACTCCTGCCTGCAGTTATAGGCAGTTGTGAGCACCTGACATGGCAGAGCTTACACCCTTCGGAAGAGCAGTAGGTGCTCTCTAACAGGAACCATCTCCCCAGATCCTGATGTGAAGATTTTTGTTTTTTAAGTTTGTAACTACGTTTTCCTGTTCTATTTTTTCCCATTTTGATCTTTATAAATGTACATCTCTTAATTTTTATCTTAATATAATTTCTTTTTTTTCATGAAGCTGGAATTTATTTTTATGAACATGTGAAATATTGCATCTGACTCAGTTTTTGTTCAAATTGATGGCTGGTTATGCAGCTGCCATTGTTACTTAGATATTTGGAGATGCTGTCATACTCTGCCATACTTGTTATTTTGTGTGGCAGTGTCACATACACTCAATTTTTTATCATATTATGGTAGGTGTTGATATTTAATTTCATTTGTCACAGTTATGATACTTTTATATATTTTCTATTTTACAAAGTTATAAACCATAAAACCAAATTTTTCTGTAGATTGAATGCACGTGGTTTTCTTCGGCTCATGTAGCAGCTCCAGAAAACCTACATGGAATTGCAAGAATGATGAGGATGGAGGCGGAAGCCCTGCAGTGCCCTGAGCTGTTCCCACCACTTCTCATTTTTTTTTTTTTTTATTATAGCCAGTCTGTGGGATAAGGTATCATTTCTATTTACAGATGAGGGGTGGAGACATCACATCGGCTGCTCTTCTTCATCAGCCGGCAGGACAGGGTGCAGCCTAGAGATTCCTCCTAGGTCTGCCTCATCCTTGGCCATGTCTGTATAGCCACCATGTTATTTTCATTATTAGAGGCTCAGAGTAAATTAATGAATTAACTTATGAATTAATTTTACTACTTCAGAATATTCCTGACCTATTTTTAAAACTTTTCAGAAATTTGGCCTAATTTTTTTTCTTAGGAAAACATTGTAATATTTCAATTAATAGCACACTGAATATGCAGATTGATATAGAAAGAACTAATGATTTATAATATTTTATCTCCATTTATTTGTGCCCTTCTGTGCAAACAAGTGGAATCCTGAGATTACTTTTCTAGAGGCCCACACAATTCTTATTTCTATTTAATCTTTAAAAACTTTTAAAATTACACGTATGCATTGTGTGCATGTTATGTGTGGGCACATGTTATGTGTGGGCACATGTGTATACGTGTATGTATGAGAAAACAAGTGGAACCTTGACTCTTTGGAGTCCTTTTATCATGTGGGACCTCAATCTTGGGAGGTTTAGATAGATTTTCAGTATAGTTTGCAAAAACTGCTATTTTTGCCTCCTCCAGGGCTTCCAAATCCTTTCATTAGTAGTTTTACAACTTTTCTGAGTAGTGGTGGTGACCTGGCGTCTTGGCCTTTCTAATGTTTATCCCTCAAGTTGCTGCAGTGTAAAGAAAGAAAACCTTTTATCTTTCTTTCCTATTGCTGGGATAAGACACCATTTCCTAGGTAACTTATTTAAGAGAGTATTTAATTTGAGTTTATGGTTCCGGAGGGTTAGAGTCCATCATGCGGAGTGAGGGCCTGGCTGTAGGAATAGCTGAGAGCTCACATCTTGAGTCACAACTAGCAGGCAGAGAGCTAACTGGGGATGGCATGGGCTTTTGAAACCTTTTGAAACCCCAGTGACACACCTCTTCCAAAAAGGCCACACCTCCTAACATTTCCCAAACAGTTTCAACTGGGGACACATATTCAAACATGAGCCTATTGGCCATTCTTATTCACATCACCAAAACTCCTGAGGGAAGAGGGTGGTAAGGAAAAGTGAGTGGGTGAGAAGTTTCTGTCCTGCTGAAGGAGAACCCAGGCATGGGATGGCGAGGCTTCTGCTCTGAGCCTTGTAGCGTTCTAGACAATGGTGCTCTCTGGCCAGGGATTGATTCCTTTACGATGTAGAAGCAGTCCATAATTCCCAGATCTCAGGAGGCCTGGGCAGACAGCTGAGCTGTGAGGTGATGGGTGTGCCATGCAGCCTATGGCAGTGGGCTGAGGTGACCCAGAGCAGAGCTGAAGGTGGGTCGCCAGCACTGGAAGATTCTGTATGGGAAGAGACAGGCATTGGAGCCTGGTAGAATCTGCACTTAGCAAATGGAGACTAAATTACGAATGAGGCCAGCCCTTAAAGCGGGAGACCAGGAACCTGTGCAGCAATTACAGGCCCAGCGGGACTGAGCCTCCCATGTTCCCACCGTCACAGGAGGCAGTGGTGGAGATAGGCAGGGGCAGGAATTGGAAGAACGAGCAATTTTTCTGTGTTAGACACTTTAGGAGGTAAGATGCCCTGGCCAGCGGGGCACCACGGGGGCTCACACCCCAATGCGCTGCAGTCATCAAAGAACATGGAAAGAGAGAGTTGGGCAGGAACAAAGAACCAGACAACAAGACAGGTTTCTGATGAAGCGCAATTTTTTATTTTTCACAGGGACTTTATATAGGGGTGCCAAGCGGGGAGCTTTTGCAGGCAGGGAGAGGTCGTTTGAGGCTCCTTGCCTGATAACCAGGCTGAGGAATGTCCCTGTGTGTGTCCTTGAAGGAAAGCGGGGAGTGCAGGATGCTTGGCAAAGTCAGACCGTGCAGATGTCTAGATAGAGCTGAAAGGGCTGAATGTTAGCTGGGTTACAGAATGCAAGGGGGAAGGATTGCTAGGCAACCTGACTGTGAAATGTTTCGTCCTTTCTACAAGCTACTTCTATGGGCCCAAATGCTATGTATCAGGAGGGAAGGATTGAAGGTTTGAAGGTAGCTATTCTTTTAACATAATGGGTTATTCTTAAAATGCTGGCAGTCTTCTGCCCAAGTCTCTTACAGGTCCAAGGTTACTTTTGCCATGGCTTCTGACAGTAAGACTAGCTTGTCATCCAGTTAGATTGAAAGTTCATTTCCAAGGACGTGGTTTGTGAGGAAGATAGGATGGTTTTATATATTTCTCTGTAGCTTCCTTCTTTTTGGTTCACGAGTTAATGCCTTTAGCAGTTGGTCTTTGTAGTTTGTAGTTTGGGGGTGGTATATGTTTCCTTGTTCATTGAAGAAGGAATTTCCTTCATTTTTCATACTTAGTTGTCCTAGTTTGCTTTTCTGTTGACTGTCATAAAACACTGCCCCCAAACCTGAGAAGGAAAAGGGTAACATGATAATCCATCTCTGAGTGAGGCCACACAGGAACCTGGAGGCAGGAACTGAAGCAGAGGCTGAAGGACGCTGCTTACTGGCTTGCTTCCCATGGCTTGATCTACCTTCTACAACCCAGAACCTGCGGTTAGAGGATGCACGCCTTTAATCCCAGCACTAGGGAGGCAGAGGAAGGGGCATATCTGTGAGTTCGAGGTCTGCCTGCTGTACACAGTGAGTTCCAGGACAGCTAGGACTACAAAACCAAAACCAAAAATATCTCCAAGTATATAACCAACCCAGGATCACTTGCCCAGGGGTGACACTACCCACAGTGGACTGGGTTTCCTACATCGGTCTTTTGTTTGTTTGTTTGTTATTGTTCCCCCCCCAACCCCCCGAGACAGGGTTTCTCTGTATTGTTTTGGAAGCTGTCCTGGAACATGCTCTTGTAGACCAGGCTGGTCTCGAACTTATAGAGATCCAGCTGCCTCTGCCTCTGCCTCTCTAGTGCTGGGATTAAAGGCGTGTGCCACCAATGCCCGGCCATCAGTCATTTTTTAATTAATCATTTTTTTTAAAAAATTTTGAGACAGGGTTTCTGTGTAGCCCTGGCTGTCCTGGAACTCAATCTGTAGACCAGGCTGGCCTTGAACTCAGAGACTCACCTGCCTCTCCTTCCTGAGTGCTGGGATTAAAGGTGAGAGCCATACTGCCAAGCCAATCATTTCTTTCTTTTTTAAAATAAATTTGTTTATTTTTATTTAGGTGTATGTGTGTTTAAGCCAAATGTGTACAGGTGCCTTTGGAGGCCAGGAGAGGGCGTTAGATTCCCTGTAGCTGGTGTTACAGGCATTTATGAACTACCTGATAATGGGTTCTGGGAATTGAACTTGGGTCCTCTGGAAGACCAATATTCTTAACCACTGAGCCATGTCTAGCCCCATCAATCATTTCTGGTTAGGAAGTACCCCACAGACATGCCCCTAGGACAGTGTGAGGAGCCAATTCCTCAGATGCTCCCCCCAATCAGATGACTCTAGTCTGTGTCCCATGGACAAACACTCATTGGTTTTCTAGTAGGAGTAGGTTAGAAGTTCAGTTCAACTGGTACTGAATGCTTTACTTTGGTATTTCAGAGCTATACTAGGTCCTGTTTCTTTTTTCCTGACATAGTTACAATAGCATCTAATATTTTTACCTCCAGTGGAAAAGTTTCTGAGAAATGCAAAATTACTTTTAAGTAGGTGAATATTTAAAACAAAAATTCCTTGGGCCAGAGTGATGGCTGAGTGGTTAAGAGCACTCGTTGCTCTTGCAGAGGACCTGGGTTTGATTCCCAGAATCCACATTCTGGTCACAACTGTCTACAGCTCCATTTCCAGGGTATCCAACACCTAGACACCAGGCATACACATTACACAAACATACATGCAGGCAAAACATCCACACACAGAAAATAAAAATAATTCAAAATTAAAATTCCTGTTTTTTTTTTTTTTTTTTTTTTTGAATTGGGGTCTCAATGTGCTCTTTAAACTAGTCTGATGTCTCACTCTCTAAGTATGGGATTATAGATGTGTACTACTGTAGCCAGCTAAAATGTACAGAACTTTACCCTAACAGTTCTGCTGATGTTCTGATCTATTTCACAGTAGAAATGATCAACTGCGTGTATCTTAATGAATAGAGCTTTGATTTCCATTCGCTGTATCTTCTGTTTCCAGGTGCACCCTCAGTTGAAGCTTTGGAGGCTCCAGTTTCCGCCATGGACCACCCATTCTTAAGAGCCTTGCAAACGCCATCCACTTCCGCTCCACAAACACTAACAGATGGTAATGCAATTACAAGAAGTACTTTTGGGTTTAGCAACAATATAGAACTTTAATTTGCTTCCCAGGCACCAGTGTCCAATTTAGTGAACCCATGAGTATTTACGAGGGTTACTAACAGGAGTGTGGTGAGGAGCAGGGATAACCCCAAAGTAGCTGTATTACCTGAAGGACCCCCCAGCTGGGGGAGAGCTGCACCCTGGAACTCCACAGTCCTGGCATCTCTTTCCACAATTTGGCCGTCTCTGTTTGGAGCAGCTGTTTACTCCCCCTTTTTTCCATCCTGGGAGAATCTTGGGAATCTTGTTTTTCCCCACTGGTGACCTTTTGTTTACCTCGTATTTCCCTCCCTCCTGCAGACAATGTTTCAATTTGGAGGGGATGTTGCAATTCTGAGGAAGGTGGGGCCATGCAGTGAGCTCAGCCCAACCCCACGCTCACAGACACACACACCACCCTCACAGACACACACACAACCCTCACAGACACACACACACAACCCTCACAGACACACACACACACCACCCTCACAGACACACACACACACACCCTCACAGACACACACACAACCCTCACAGACACACACACAACCCTCACAGACACACACACAACCCTCACAGACACACACACAACCCTCACAGACACACACACACACAACCCTCACAGACACACACACAACCCTCACAGACACACACACACACAACCCTCACAGACACACACACAACCCTCACAGACACACACACACACAACCCTCACAGACACACACACACACAACCCTCATAGACACACACACACACAACCCTCACAGACACACACACACACAACCCTCACAGACACACACACACAACCCTCACAGACACACACGCACAAACCCTCACAGACACACACGCACAACCCTCACAGACACACACGCACAAACCCTCACAGACACACACGCACAACCCTCACAGACACACGCACAACCCTCACAGACACACACACAACCCTCACAGACACACACACACAACCCTCACAGACACACACACACAACCCTCACAGACACACACACAATCCTCACAGACACACACAAAACCCTCACAGACACACACAAAACACTCACAGACACACACAAAACAGTTTTGTATTCCTGGAACACAAGCCAGCCATCGGTGAATTTTACAAAATAAACACCATGAAAGAGGTTTTAGTTCTGGAACTTTCAAAGCAGTATCATTTCTATGGTTGCCTATAGACAGCCTCAATTGTGAACAGTGCTATATATTATCTCATAAAGTAGAACATGGATCTCTAGTTGGAAAATAAGTATATTTGTGTGTGGGTGTGTCGGGGGTGGGAAGGTGTGCATGTGCAGGTCAGAGGACTTTCTCTCTCTCTCTCTCTCTCTCTCTCTCTCTCTCTCTCTCTGTGTGTGTGTGTGTGTGTGTGTGTGTGTTGGTAAGTGTGCATGTGCAGGTCAGAGGACTACTTGCTTAACTTGGTGCTTTCCTTGTGACATGCGGGTTTGGGTCGGCAGCACCTTTGCCTGTCAGACCATCTGTTGTCCTCATTTACTTTCTGACACAGTTTGCAGCCTGCACTGGCCTGGAACTTGCTGTGCAGATAGCTCAGGCTGGCCTCCAGTATTAATTCTTGCTGCCTCTGCATCTCAGTGACGTGGATTTAGGTATAAGCTCTGCGTCTAACTCTGGGTTACCCATATGGAATAGCTGTTATATAGTGTTACTTAATAGGAGCCAGGTGAATATATGGATTTTTTTTTTTTTAGATTTTATTTATTTATTATGTATACAGTCTTCTGCCTGCATGCCAGCAGAGGGCACCAGATCTCATTCAAGGTGATTGTGAGCCACCATGTGGTTGCTGGGAATTGAACTCAGGACCTCTGGAAGAAGAGTCAGTGCTCTTAACTGCTGAGCCATGTCTCCAGCCCCCAATGTGGAGAATGTTTGCCACTGAAGATTACTTTTGTTTTGTGATGGAATTCTTGCTGAGAAAGAGTTTAACATGAGGACCATTAGGCCATTTCTGGTTTGAATAATAAACTATTATTACTTGGCGTAAAGGAGTTCTGTCTGCTCTCTGTCTCCTTTGTGGGGACATGCTATGTTATAAATACACAACTTGGATTTTTTTTTTTCTCACATTAGTAGGTCCAAGCACTCAGATTTCTTCCGTAATGAAACCTGAAGAGGATGATATGGCTTACTTTGAAAGACGATTCCAGGAAAGGGTAAGTGTTTGTGGAAACTTTTCCTGTGTGATGAATTGTCTCCTGTGACACTTTTTAAACTCTGCAGTGTAGCTAATGGAATATAAAAGTAAGAATTCCACACTGAAACTCTTTCCCTTGAGCTGGCATGAGCCACTCACGTGGTTAGTACTTGCCCTTTACTCCAAAACCACCGAGCAAAAGGGACGAGTAGGAAGCTGTGTTGCCTCTGTCCTTTGCCAATTATTTGGAACATTGGTATAGGGGTTCTTAAAGGTTAGAGCTTTGACGGTTGAAATTTTTGTGCTAACAAGGTTTACTCTCTGCTTTCAGAGATTATTGGTAAGGTATTTACTTTATGCATCAGGTTCAATTGTTTTCTACTCTTGGTCTCTTTTCCCCAAGAAAGGAGACTTTTACTAAGGAAATTGGTACCAAATGTCTGCTAGGGGCCAGACACTTTTTGTGCTGCAACATTTAGAAAAGCAGGGCAGGGACTAGGGAAGCGATGTCTTGCCCTTTAGCTCGCTATCTGGGTATTTGATTAGTACTGTTTGTCTTTTTAACAATTTTCTTTCTTAAGTGTATTATTTTTTTTAAAGCAGGGTCTTACTACATGCTAATGCCTAGAACTTACCATCATTTTGCCTCAGTCTGTAATGTGGGGGAGTTCAGTGTGTGCCACTTTGTCTGACTTTGTTAAATACTATTTCGAATGAGCAAGGGCTGCTATGCATTTTGCTTTTGTTTGGCATACTTTCTGCTCCCCACACCCCTCCTCCTCCTCCTATTACTAAGAATCTAACACTTAGCCTTAAATGAGATGAAAAAGAGTCTAGCACTTGTTGGCCACTTATCTGTAGATTGATTTTTGGGGGGCAGCGGTTGGGGGAACAGGATATTAGGTAGCTCAATGTGACATTAAACTCAATATATTTGAAAGACTGACTTTGAATTTCTGATCCTCTTGCCTTCATTTTTCAAGTGCTGGAATTGTAGGTATACACCACCATGCCTAGTGTATTAATTTTTTATTCATTATTAAAACATCATGACCAAGGCAATTTAAAAGATAGTAATTGGGCTAAGTGTCCATTATGGGGGAGTGAAGGCATGGTGGCAGGAACAGTTAAGAGCTTACACATCCAACTGCAAGCAGGTGGCAAAGAGCTAACTCAAAATGGTGTGAATCCTTAAACCCATCCCCAGTGACATACCTTTACAAGCAAGGCCATTCCTCCTACCTAATCTTCCCCAAACAGCCACCAACAGGTGACCAAGTATTCAAATGCCCCAGACTACTGGGGAACTTTCATTCAAATCACCACACCTATCTCCTAAATGCTTATTAAATACATTTCTCTATACATTTGATCTTGTTTATACTTTTGAACAACCATGAGAAGTATCTATATTGTGGTTAAAAGAAACAAAACAAAACAAATGAAAAGCTGTCCTAAGTGTTTGAGAAAAGAAAGAGGGAGGATGCAAATGGTCTATTAGAATAAGAGGACAAGACAAGAGGATGAATATAGGTGATATTAAAGCCGAGGAGATGCTAGGGGAAAGGGGGCCCGCAGGGGTGAGACGGGATGGGGGGATGAACGAATGCATATGCAAATGCCAATATGAAACCTGTGACTCCATTTAGTTAAAAACAAGCAAACAGAAACTAGCCTTTCATCCCAGTGTTTGGGAGGCGATCTCAGTTCTCGGCAAGCCTGGTCCACAGAGTGAGTTCCAGGACAGGACAGCCTGCGATACACAGAGAAACCCTGTCTTGAAAACCAAAACCAAAACATAAACAAAACCACCTCCCACCCCACCACTTAAAACACTAACGAAAAGGTCCTGTAATGCTGCCTTGGAATGGGGTGTCCTTTAGAGCCCTTCAGAGGCCCTGATGGTGTGTGAGTGAGGCTGCCAGCCAGAGAGGAGAAAGGGGGAGACGGGGAAGGTAGGCTACCTGGATTTTATTACCGGGAATTTATCACTTGTAATTTGACAGAGAATAAACTGGTTTTTCCAGGTGCCAGCTAGTTTCTCTTCCTTGCTCCCCCCTTTCCTTCCCTCCTCTCTCCCCTGCTGTTGTCTGCTCCTGTTCTGTCCCTTCCTTTCTCATCCCCTCTTTTCTGCTGGACATCACACCTGTGTCTTGGTGCTTGATAGGCAAGTGCTCCACCACAGAGCCTGACTTGTTTCTGATTTCCTTTTAAAAATATGTGTTTTAGGCTGGAGAGTTGGCTCAGTGGTCAAGAGCACTGACTATGTGGCTCTTCCAAAGGATCCAGGTTCAATTCCCAGCACCCGCATGGCAGCTCACAGCTGTCTGTAACTCCAAAATCTGACAGCCCTACACATACATAAATTCAGGAAAGGCAACAATACACATTAACAACTACAAGCCTTTCTTTCAAAAAATATGTTTTATTCTTTGAGAATTTCATACGTGTGTATAATGTATTTTGACCATATTTATCCCTGTTCCATTTCCCCTTGGTTTCTTCTCTCTCTCTCTCTCTCTCTCTCTCTCTCTCTCCCTCTCTCTCTCTCTCAAAACAGGGTTTCTCTGTGTAGCCCTGGCTGTCCTGGAACTGGCTCTGTAGTCCAGGCTGGCCTCACACAGATATTTGCCTGCCTCTGCCTCCCAAGTGCTGGGATTAACCACTAACTACCTCCCCTCCAGTTTCTTGATATTACTTCTGTTAATTAAACTCAAAGGTCCTCTTTCCACTTTTGGGCCCTTTATTTTTTGTTTGTCCCCTTGAAAGTTTGACGCAGTGATGATGTACCTGGAAGTTGTCTTGAGTGTGATGATGAAGACGCCCATGTGCTTGTGTTTTGGGGAGTCCCTACTGTCCTGGAACGGTTCACGTTTCTCAGAGTTGACAGCTGCCACTTATGGTCCCCGCTTTTGAATCCTAGGAACTCACCTTTAACGGTGCTGGTGTTCCACAGATGATCCTGCTGAATCAGGTTTATTCTGTAACCGCAGGAGCACACATACTCCAGATGTACCGTCAGGATTTAAGCATTTAGAAACACTCCAGTGACATTTCAAATTTATTTTTATTCAAGGCAATATTCATTTATATATTCCTTTTATCAAACTTCTGAAAAGCTAAAGCCAATCATAAGAATGCAGTCATGTTCGTTTAATGATCAGATTTTGGCATTAGTATTTAGCAGCTAATAATTCATGTGGCTATGCTAAATAAGGTACGACTAACAGGTATGTACAGCCTTTGTTTAGGATAATTTAACATTTTTTTTTACCAATAAATGTTTTAAATTTACAGTTAAAAATGGAAAAAGCTGCTAAGCAGGAAGGCAAAGCTCTGCTGCCGCCAGGTACGAAGCCTTCTTGAAGTCTGTTGGACAAATTGAAGCCACCATCCAGATGCATCTTCTATTATTTAAGCTTATTTTCTTTCAATCCATGTACTTTCTTATTGTATGAGTATGTCTTTTTGAATTTTGCTTAGCTTGTTGAAATGGGTGAAATGAAATTATTTTTGTCAGAATTCATGACTTAGCACTTTCTATGCTTTTTAGATGTAGTCTACAGTGTAGCCCAGGCTGGCTTTGACAGCACAGTACTCCTGCCTCAGAGTATGTATGCTTTTTCTTTCTCGTAGGGAGTTGTATGTATTATTTTCATATGATTAAAACCCTGAAAATACAGTAAATAGTTTTAGTTTATCATAATTTAACTTTTGTAGGTTATCTAAAAAAATTAAGCCTATTACAAATACATATGGGTCAGTTTTTCATTCAACATGGAAAGTTAAAACTATTAGTTTTTGCTTTTTAAGCTTTGGAATGTTAACTTATGGTTTTTAATTCAAAATTATATTTTAAAATTATAAACCTCTTTCTAATAAAATCACTTGCCTTTTTCCATTTTCTTACAACAAACTTGCCCATTGTGTATAAATACACACACCTAAATGTAGTGAAAATTTAATTTAAAAAGAACCTAAGGAAGTTTTATGACAAAAGTGATACTTGTCCTTCTCAAAACTCACTCCTGCTAGCTTTCAGACTGCAAATTACTAATCAGGGTCAGGTCTTAGTGCACCCCACTGGGAAGCAGTCTTTCCTCCAGGAGAATGGTTACTCCCTGAATGGATGGCAGATTCTGGCCTAAGGGTGTTGCCCGGAGCCCAGGAAACACGCCTGAGAGCAGGTCTTGAGAATATGCTGGATCTCCAAAGAGTGGGATGAAGAGAGAAGATGAAGTGTGGTAGGAGAAGACGCTGGGGAAGCTCAGAGGTGCCTGGAATAGGTCCTCAGAGACCGCAGCGATGCTGTGCAGAAGGGGCAGATTCCACAAGTTACTGGCATGACACTGAATAAAGGGGTCAGAAACTCAGGTGGGAGAGTGTGGAGAGCAGGAGAAGCAGCATGGCTGCAGGGGTCAAAGAACTTGCCATTGCTGAGTAGTGCTAGTCCTCTGTCTGCCAGGAGGCAAGGACCTACGGGGCTTCAGGGTGCTGGCCCTGCAGGTCACCCTGACTCAAGCACGGGACATCTGAGACGAGTCTCAGCAATAGTCTAGTATTTATGGTGCTTCGGAAACCAGAAACCTTGAACTACCCCAATGGCTCATTGTGATAAGTATTTGTATGTAAAGCTGTTTAGTGAATAAAGTGTTCGATGGAGAGGCAGGAAAGATGGCGGAATGGAGTCACACGCCAGGTGGGAAGAGGCAGAACCACGGACACAGCAGTGGCAACAGGTGTGGGGACGCAGCACACGGTTGCTGAGTAGAGCTGGCAGGGTGGTGTGCAGCAGCCTGGAGCTCAGCAAGTGCTGCCCAGTTGCAGCATTTCCCTGGCTCTGAGCAATGGTAGGATGTCTGAGATAGAGAATGGTTCATTTCTGAATTGGGTCTCCTGGAAAGAAACTCCATGATCTGTGCTGCTGGCTGCAAGGAAGCGTCTTTTGTAGTGCTATCAATGTCTGTACAACAATTGAAGGTGAGAGACAATGGAAGCTTCTGTGACAACCTCCGCAGCCCCCCCCCCAAAAAAAAGTTCAACAACCACAACAAAATCCAGTTTAGACAGAAAGCCATTGAAGAGAGTCCTTAAAAATTGTGATTGGGACCCTGAAGTGTAGCTCTTCACAGTTGATGACTTCTGGGGGGGGGGGCGTGGGTAGGGTTGGGGAAGGACTCAGTTATTTTATTATTCTTATTTGTTTTTTTTTTTTTTTTTGAGACAGGGTTTCTCTGTGTATCAGCCTCTGGTTGCCCTGAAACCCACTTTGTAGACCAGGCTGGCCTCAAACTCACAGAGATCTGCTTGCCTCTGCCTCCTAAGACGATCACCACCACCACTGCTCGGCAGATTCAGTTATCTCTAAGGGGCTGGCCACTGGGAGTTTGATCATGCTCCAATGAGAATATGGGCAACACAAATTGGATTTGGTGTATTTTTTTAAATTTTACGGAGGAGGGCTCAAGGGTGGGAGGGTGGACCTTGGGGGACTGGGAAATGAATGGGATCAGGGTGCACTGTGTGAAATTCCCAAATAATAAAAATAAGTTGGTCTGAAAACAAATATGCCTCCACCTTGAAAAAAAAATTCCATTTTTTTTCTCCAAAACTAAATTTGTAACAGCATTCTACTATTTGCCAAACAATAAAAGAAAACAGCAATGCAAAAAAAAATAAGTTGGACAAAAAAAACCTGGAGAAGAGATAGTCGGGATGATGCTGACCACTAAGGTCTTAAGCATTAGCTGAGAATGTCCTGGAACGAGAACTCAGCGGGTCTGATCAATACAGTATAGAATTAGTGGAAGATACTGCCATTATCCTGGACTCTGTCATAGCAGATCGATAATGGAATAGAAAGTTGGGGAATTTGACTGTCAGAGGCTTAATTTAATTAAATGGGCAACAAAGCATGAGTCTGATCCAAAGGGAAAGACAGAAAGACAGTTGAGGTGTGCAACTACTCCTGCCTCATCTCTCAAACACAACAAATACAATACAACAAACCAAAATCCCCAACTGTGGTAACTGGCAAGCGGAAGGCTCATATAGGTCTGGGTAATGAACATAGAAAAAAGCAAATACCAACCAACCATCCAAAACCCACAGTTTCTTACCTATTTACCAGTTCCAAGGAAGTTCAGTCTTGGTTTTAGGAGGAAGGGAGATTCCGGATCCCCCCTGGGAAGTGTTTTAGGGTTTCTATTGCAGAGACAAAGCACCAGGCCATAAAGCACATTGTAGAGGAAAGGGTTTATCTGGCTCATGCTTCCATGTTTGCTGTTCATATTGAAGGAAGCCACAACAGAAACTCAATCAGGGCAGGATCCTGGAGGCAGGAGCTGATGCAGATGCCATGGAAGGGAGCTGCTTACTGGCTTGCTTCCCATGGCTTGCTCAGCCTTCTTTCTTTTAGAACCCAGGACTACCAGCACAGGGATGGCACCACCCACCATGGAATGGGCCCTCCCCCATTGATCACTAAATGAGAAAATGCCTTACAGATGGATCTCATGGAGACATTTCCTCAGCTGAGGCTCCTTCCTCTGATGACTCCAGCTTGTGTCAACTTGACACACAAAACCAGCCGGTACAGGAAGGATCCTCACTATCTCCTGAAAATCCTTATGGGGCAGATATTTGCTAGGAAAAGTATTCCATGGATAAGGGTTAATGCTCACATTTCCAATCAAGGACACAAGGACACAGGGTCTGCATTAATACAGATTCAAAAGGACCAAACGTATTATGGCCCACTGGTTGGAGTATTTTTTAATAAAAAGTTTTATATAGGCATGCATATGTAGGAATCGGAGGTCCATACATGTGTTTGGAGGACAGAGGCCAACTGAGGGTGTCTTTCCTCATCTGTCACCTAGGGCTTGCCAATTAGGCTAGGCTGGATGGCCACAGTCCTAATAATCTTGGCTCTGCCTGTCTAGCACTGGGATTCCAGCATGTCCTATTGTGCCTGTCTATTTTTTGTTTGTTTTTGGGGGTGCTGGGGATAAAATGAAGGTCCTCCTGTTTGACTGAGTGAGCTACCTCCCCAGTAGGCCCATTCTCAACTCTTTTTTTTTTTTTTTAAAGCTGGGGTCTTGTTTTGGTGGTAAGGTACAATGGTTGATCTTGATTGTTAGCTAGGTGGTATCTGGGATCTGCTAAGAGACATGCCTCTGGATGGGTCTATGAGGGTATTTCCAAAAAGGATTAACAGAGGGGAGAGGACCCTTCCTCAAAGTGGGCGGAGCCTTCCAATGGCTCAGTGCAAAGAGATCCAAGGGAAAGCAGTGCAGCCCACCTGCCTGCCTGTCTTCCCTTCTTGCTGCTGCTGTTTTGTTTCCCCTCTTGACTGACATCACACACAAGCTTCTTTGGCCTATTAATGTGGACTGGAGGTCAGCATTATCCAGGAATCTTCAGGCCTTTAGCACGAGACGAGCTGCTGAGGCACCCAGCTTTGGGGACCTAGTGGGTTCTCAAACATGCTGATGGCTACTGTCATTACTTGGCATAAATATAAATAGATGGGGCATTAAGTGTTTTACACTTTATTATAAAAAGCTACAAATCAAAAAATACTACACACTAAAATCTACTAGATCCAAAGACTATACAACTCAATGACCTTTGATATGGTTAGAATCGCCATTCAAAACTGAAGCCACGGCACTTCACATTGGGTTTTATACTTTTAGCCTTAAATATATTTTTATGTACTTCTTTACCAGTAAAAAATGAAAACCCATAACTGAGTAAGAACTGGAAAAAGAATTAGCTTTATAGTCTTTATTTTATTTTTTTTTGTTTTTTTCAAGACAGGGTTTCTCTGTCTTGAAGGTTGTCCTGGAACTCGCTCTGTAGACCAGGCTGGTCTTGAACTCACAGAGATCCACCTGCCTCTGCCTCCCGAGTGCTGGGACTAGAGGTGTGCGCCACCAATGACTGGCTTGGTCTTTCGTATCTGTTTTCATTACTTGCATTCAGTCCTTTATCTCATATTTAGCCATTCAAAAAAAGGGTGCTTAAAAAAACTGAACATGAAAACAATATTCCTGAGTTGTAGCTAAAGTAGTATTTATAGGGAAACTTATGACACCAAATGTTACATCATCAAAGAAGGAAGATCTCAAATTAGTGGTTCCAGCCATTATGTTATGAAAGTAGAAAAATACAGAAAGGGCTGCTCTGGCCGGAGGGCGGCCCCGGGGCTCCACGTGGGTTTGCCCGGAGATGTGGAGGCTGCAGCGTCTGCCTCGCTCAGTGCACCGGGGGACTGGGCTTTCAGATATGCTTGCATTAGAGAGTGATTTCTTCAATTCCTCCCCAAGAAAATTGTTAGGTTTGGTGGAACTGGGACAGAAATCTTACTGAAATATTCCAAGCTCCTTTGACACCCACCTCGGAAGTCCTTCCAGTAGTGTGGGCTCCCCGCCTGTGTTGTACATGCCAGACCAGTCCCCGCTCACCTCAAGGATCTGTGACTGAGCTCTACTGTTCTCCCCAGAGCCCAGTAGCCCCCCACCCCTGGACCCCACACTAGACTAGTCTGTGCCTCGTCTGTCCAGTTTCCATGTTGGACTTGGGCCAGGTTGTGTGTTTGTAGTTTGTAGTTTGCTCGATATGGCCAGAAGGAACGATTGAGTGCCATGTGCATAGCAGTCGGTGCTGACGCTGTGAGTGTTGGCTTAGTGTGGAGTATTTGCCTGCAGATTTTTCTTGATGGAACTGTTGGATGCACACTAGCGTCAGCCATGCCCTAGCAGATGGCCTTTTAACAGGTTTCTTTTTATCAGAACCTCAGTCACATGACTTTGTTGGCCCTCTTTTGGTAAGAAATCTTCCAGGATCAGTCCTGCTGTGAATACTCTTTAACTGGATCCTGCTTACAGTGGCACAATGGTTTCCTTTTGCCTAGAATTATATTTATGATGTAGGGTAGAGGGGAATGCCAGGCAGGGCTGAAAGTACTGAGAGTTTGGGCTGGCTTTCCGAGGAACAGAGGACTGCAGAGGACCAAGGGAGCCAGGAAGAAAGGGGAATCAGAAAAACAGGAAAAGGCGCTGGAGCAGGAGAGAGGGTCTGACAAGAAACACAGGTGCATCAGCTGTACCCCAGGCTGATCCGGCGGCCTGGGCGTCTGAAAAGCAATTTAACAACTTGCACAACGTGGACTCAGCCTGAAGAGCCAGTCTCATCATAAACAGCTGATCCTGCTCTGTAGCAGGTACACGGTGAAGACTTCAGGTGTCCTTCATTCCCTTGGATCCTTACATGTAAACTTTGTAATTGTGAAAATGGCCTTTTAAGAATATTTATTTATTTATTTTGCCACTTAAAAAAAGATATAAAAAGATAAAACAGTCCAGTCAGAACTTGGGAAAATGAGCTGCACATGCCAACCTGTAAGGAAGTACAAACAACAAAATGTTCAACACCTTTAGCCTCAAGAGAAATACAAATCAATGCTACACCAAGATTGCAAGTTTTTCATAGTCAGAATGGGTATCACCAAGAAAGCAAAGCACAACAGTTGTTGGTGAAGATGTGATGGGAAACACTGTTGTGGGGATGCAAATTAACACGGCCACTTTGGAAATCTGTTTGGATTTGACTCAGCTATTCCACACCTGGGTTTATGCCCCCAAAGAATCAGTTACTGTACAATACAAGGCACCTGCATGCCAACGTATGTCATGACACTATTCACGATGACTCAGCCTAGATACCCATAAATGAAGGGATGGGTAAAGAATCATGCCTTGTTTTATGCCAGGAGCTTGAGAAGAATTAGATGTCATTTGCAGAAAAAATGGATAGAACAGGAAATCACCATTTTAGGTAAAAGAAGGTGGACTCAGAAAGACAAACACAGATTTTCTCATGTAGAACCAGAAAAAGAGACATGGAAGTAGAAGGACTATCAGGGAAGAGGGAGAGGGTGAGGGAGGGAGTAAGCAAGCAACCAAAGCACACACCAAAGGGGAGTGACTGGGATCAAGACAGTTATGTGCATGTGTGGAAATTTGCAATAAGACCCATTATTCGGTGGCATTAATAACAAAGAGAGAGCTAAATAATAAAGAGGAAATAATAACGGTCAGATAATAAATTGAAATAAAGCAGAAAAACCTGAGAGGAAGTTGAATTTTTTTATTTGAGACCAGTAAGCTTGTACTGTGACCCATCAGTGTATGTGTGAGAGAGAGATTGTGGCTGTTAGGAATGTGACTGTTGCTATTGCCATAGATTCTACAGTTACTAGAAATGTAAATAATTCCATGCCTCACTTCCCTTTATTTTGTTAATGCAAAACAGACAAATCCTTTGGAAAACACTGAGCGGGGAGTGAGTCCTCCATGTGGAATCTTAAGTAGCATTCCAGTGATGCTACTTAAATTCCAGAGAAACACGAGATGAAAGGGTTCCTTATACTCTTGGTCGTGGAAAAGGGGTCATGACCTGCCTCTGAAGGGGCTCTGTAGGATGACAGTCACCAAGACAAAGGTTCAGTCAAGCAGGTAGGCAGCTGAACATCCCTTTGCAAGGTCTCTTATGAGGAGTAAGAACAGAGCACACACCAAAGGCATGAGGGTACTTCATTGGTGCTTTGCAATGTCATGAGGTCACAGGAGGGCACAAAGGGAAACTTGTGACAGGAGCCATCACACTTTGACGGTGGCATTATAAATTAGTGTGGCTTCTTTGTTAAACAGTCTGGCAATTTCTTATACACACCTGTCTACCATTTAGCCATCCCCTAGGGGGCATAAACCCAAAGGAAATGAAAACAATATGTCCGAGCAAAGACTTGCAAATCATACCAGTTTTATTTGAAACAATTCTGAAGTGGAAACCATTCCTACGTCCACAGAAATATAGAACAACTGTTATTTATCCACAGTGGACTAGTGCGTAGGGGATAAAAAATTACAAACTAGTGATACATGGAAGAAAACAGATGGAATTGTCTTAAAATATCCATGCCACTTGAAAGAAGGCGGATAAAAATGGTCATTATATATGATCCAGTTAACACTTTCAGAAAATTAAGATTAACGTTCAGTATACAGAAACAGGAAGGAGAGCCATGTTACGGTAAATGGGGACGAGGAGACTTTCTAAGTCGACGGAAATGTTTTATTGTGGGGTTGACTTCAACGGCGCACAAACATATTAACTATTGATATCTGCAGCTTATGCAAATTACACTTCACGTTTTAGAAACTAATTGGAGGGCTGGGGTGTGCAGCTCAGTGGTTTGACCTCGAGGGAGGATTTGGGTTCGATTCCCAGCTTTGCAAAAACAAATCAACTAGAGATGGTTTTCAGCTGTGCGTTGTTTGTGCCACGTGTAATACTTGCGGGTAATGGGATAGCTCAGCCACACAATTTAATGTCCCGAGCAAAAGAAGACCGCCACCATGCCCATGTCAGATGTGGCTGCGAAGGTTCCGGGAAGCAATCGAAAAGGGTACTGCCACTCGGCCAGTTATTTCTTCCCCACCTCGGGAAACTAAGATCTGGTTCTCCCGATTTTGGCTTTTCTTTTTCTCTCTTTCTCTTTCTCTTTCTCTTTCTCTCTTTCTCTTTCTCTTTCTCTTTCTCTTTCTCTTTCTCTTTCTCTTTCTCTTTCTCTCTTTTTGTTTTTCTCTTTCTCTTTGTTTTTTTGTAGTTTAAATCTCCCCCGTGAACAAATGAGGAAACCCCACGCAAGCACGCACGCCGCGCCCTTACGCCCTTACGTCACTGACGCCCGGCGGGCGAGAGGAAGCAGCCATTGGCCGACCGGCAGGTGGGGGCGGCGCGTCCTATAAATTCCCAGCGCACGCGGGCGGGGGCGGCGCTGTGGGAGCCGCGCGGACCGCGGCGGGAGAGCGCTATGCGGCCTGGTCAGCCTCGCGGTACTCGAAGCCTGGCGGCCGGCCGGCCACGTGACTGCCGCCGCGTGCGCAGGCGCAGTGTGGGTGCGGAGGTGCGGAAGCTCGTGCGGTAAGAGCGAGCGATCGCGCGCGCGCGCGCGCGTGCCGAGGGCTGGCCTGCGAGGTGGGCGGGCAAGACGAGCGAGCGAGCGAGGGAGCGAGCGCCTGGCATGTGGGGCCAGCGGCTGTTCGCGGGGCCGGCCGAGGCGGAGAGCAGCGTGAGGTTAGTCGTCGTCCCGTCCCGTCCCGGTGGTGGGTGGGGGTGGCGGGGGCGGCTTCCGGGCGGCCGGGCGGGCGGTGTCGTCGGCGCTGCTCTCACTTGGAGGGACGCGCGGGCGGTCGGGGACGCGGCCTGTGACCGCAGCCCAGGCCTCCCGCTGCCCTCGGGCCGCGCCCGCCGCGCCCGCCGCCCGCCCGCCCGCCGCCGCGAGCTCGACGGCACCCGGCTGCTTCGTGAGTAGAGTTTTCCTTCCCCTTCGGGCGGGCGAGCGGGCGAGCTGTGCGAGCCCCCAGAAAGCAAGTGCGGAGGGGCTGCCTGCGCCTCTTCCCCAGCCGCGTCAGGCGAGGGTCGGGCTCTCCGTCCCTCCGTCCGTCCCTCCGTCCGTCCGCCCCTGCGCACAGCCATCGCGCGTCGTTAACACCTCCTGCTCAAGGCTTTACAACCTGTCTACGCTAACAATACTCTGCTCGGGAAAGCAGTTTATGAAACCGTGCGGCAGCGTTTCCCAAGCTGACTTTGAGTTTTTACCAAGAACAAGCAGTGGTGGCGCTCGCCTTTAACCCCAGCACTCGGGACGCAGAGGCAGGCGGGTCTCCCGAGAGTTCGAGGCCAGCCAGGGCTGCACAGAGGATTCAGAAAGCAAAGTCAGCCACAAGCTATAGAGGTCAGGCAGCGGTGGTACACACCTTTAACGAACGGACGAGTAAACGATACCAAACAAAAACCAAGCAGAACAAAACGTGGTGAGAAATAAAAGATAACAAACAAACAAAAACCAAGCAAAACAAAACGTGTTGAGAAATAGTTCCGAGTAAAAGATAACAAACAAAAAACCAAGCAAAACAAAACGTGGTGAGAAATAGTTTCTCCAAACAGATTCCAATTTCGTTTTACAGCTTCTCACACAGTTGAATTTTAAAACTCCCTTTTCACCTGTTGGCAAAGGATCCCTAATTTGAAGATGTTTCTCTGACACTATTTGGAAAAAAAAAATAAGCATGAAAACTTTAATTAAATGTTTATAAATAAGTCCTGTTATTTTCTGTGATGAATTAATTTCTCTTTTCCTAGTTGGGAGCATTTGAAACTTTGATGTAGTTGTTCTTAAATAATTTAAAAGCTCCCCAAAGTTGTGTTTCAAAACATAACGTGTACCCTACGTTCTAAAGGCAGTTTTGTGAAAAATTTAGTTTCCCCCTATGTATTGTAATGTGTAGAATATTTACCTTAAAGTTGAAGGATAAACTAATCCTATAGGCCGCCCCCATCCCCAGCCCCACAGCTTTAGAGGGTGGAGGCTGTTGATAAATACTTTCTGTGCTTTTTTTTTTTTTTGAGAAGGAAATAAAATTAGTTGGAATTGAATAGTGTGAAATATTACATATTTACATCATTTTAAGATTCATGAGTGGAAAGTGTGATTTCTGGTGTGTTGAGATAAAATTGTAAAGAGGTAGACATTTCTTTTGAAATATTTTTCAGTTGTTAAAATATTATGTAATGAAATGATTTTTGAAGTAATATGCAAAATTTGATATATTTCAGTTTTAAATTCAGGGTATTTTTTAAAAATAGATGACAGTGTCAGACATTTGCAGCATTTCTCTGTTTTATTGTGGGAGTCTTTCTCATTTGAGAGGGTATTCTTTTTTTATTTTATTTTATCTTTTTAAGAATATGGGGCTAGAGACTAGCTCAGCAGTTAAGAGCGCTGGTTACTTTTCTAGAGGACTGGGGTTCACTTCCCTCCTACATGCTGAGATTTGGGACAGCATGGTTTTGTTAGAGTTGAACCTTAGTTGTCTGGAAACACTAACACGGCACTTTACAACTGGCTGTAACTCCAACCCCAGTGGCTCTGATGAAGCCCCCTTCTGGCCTTCAGTATGTACTGCATACATGTGGTCCACAGACATACATGCAGGCAAAACACCCACACAGGTGAGCAGCACACGCTTGCACCCGTGCACACAAACAAGAATGTGCATGCTGTTGCAGAGTATTGATTTATTAAGTGACTGAAATGTGTGTGAGTTAACTTACATGTAAATCTGTAAAAGTTTGGCTAAAGATAATGATGGGGATAGGCATGATACAGTTTGACATTGAAAGCTACAATATATTCAGAATAAGTACAAGAAACAATCACAAGAGAATTCATGAAAGGCAATTTTTACTACAGAGTTTGAGTTTTGATAGCCCCATTAGGACAAACACTTTTAAGAATTTGAACATACGTGGTTTAGGTTATTTTCGTTGTTAATAGATATTAAAACCTAATTCAAGGTATCTAATTGTTAGTTTTTCAGGACTTGTCCAAATGGATGAGGATACACATTACAATAAAGGTACTGGTGTTAAATATTGTTTGGGGGGTGTAGGAGCTAAATGATATGAAGTTCTAATTTTTTTTTTTGCATTGTGATTTTATTTTTTAGTTGAAGATGTTGTTGGAAGTCATGTAGAGGATGCAGTGACATTTTGGGCTCAGGTAACTAGAAGCTCGGTTGGTTTCTCTTTTCTGCCTTCCTCTTTCTTAGCCCAAGCCATTTCCAACAAAAGCAAAATAAAAACTTAAAAATAAATGCGTTTTTTTCATTCTCATTACCTAATTTTGATGAAATCATGTAGCACAAGACACAATGACAATTGATCACAACTTTTAGTTTTCCTAAGTAGACTAATATGCTTGTAATACAGCTGAATTAAACAAGAAACTTGTCAAGATTGGGACTTCAAAATTATATTCAGTAGGGTCAGGAAGTCACGTACTGTTGTATTTGTGAAGTTATGGCCCCATCTAGAGGTCTTTTGTAAGATTGTTTCGTGAAAACCAACATTTTTATTTTATTACTCAAAAAAGTTGATTAAAAACAACTTAACTTTCTGAACTGTGTGTGGGTGTTTTTTTGTGTCCTTGATTTGCTCATGGACCAGTTTGGAATAATACATAGACTAACAGTCCTTGCTGACGTTGAAGGAATTGTAGACATTTCAGAAGAACGTTAGGCCTCACAGCAGCTCTTTTCCAAGTTGGCGTAGGTTTCTTAGTTTACAGTAAACAGTTCCATTGCTGGAGGTTTGGGGTAGCCTAGTTTTTAAAAATAACATTGATTATATCTACCTTACTAATTAATTTGGTTACATATACCATTCATAGCTATAAAAGAATATTCAAAATACTTTTCCTGTGTCATATTGTTAATTTTGATTCCCGAACTCCTAGGTCCTCACCCACCTCTCTGCCTGCAGAACTTCATGTTCTTTCTCTTTCTTAAAGACAAACGAGAAATGTATGGTGCTCCATTTGTGCTTGTTGGATACTGCTGAGCGTGAGGCCTGCTTAGGAATGTGATTGATATGTCCAGTATCATTCTGTTTTCTCTTTTCCTGTAGCTATCAATTTTGAGTATCTTCTTTGCAAGGGGTGGGACTTTCATGTCTACTTCCCCTCTTCCAAGTTGGGATTTGGGACAATGTTGTTTTGAGAAGTTATATTGTGAAGAAGCTCAGATGATTTGTCAAAAATGGGACCATTCTGAATACTCCTGTGCCATGTCAAGAAATTTCTTGCAAGTTTTTAGAATATTAGATGGTGGTAGATTATAAAGGGAATAAAGATAGATAGAGAGAGGAAAAGCTCCATGCTCTAGACACTGGGAGATGAAAAAGAAAACACAGTTCATTTTTCCTAATGGCCTGCATTTTATGTAAGATAAGTATGTAATTATGAAATTTGGACATTAATGAAATATTTCTGATTTCAATGATAGATTGTAAATCAGGTAAGTCTATTCAGTTTTAAATACGATGTTAAGCAGGCCATGGTGTTATACCCCTTTTACCCTAGCATGTGAGTGGCAGAGGCCTGCAGATCTGCCAGGCCTCCATCGAGAGACCTTTTCTCAGAAAAACACAACAGCAACAAAACAAAAGTGAGCACCAAAGTTCTTGGGTATCAAATTTTAAGAGGTGAATTCGCTCTAATGTGTTGTTACTAATGAATCTTTGATTTTTGCTAACTAGACATGGTAAAGGAGGGAAGAAAATTCCATTTATACTTGTCATAGTCTTAGAGCTCTGTTTTGATGAGTTTAAGTGTACAGTGTATAAATAGAACTTCTGAGGGGCTACAGAAGAATATGATTCAGAGAGGTGGCTCAGCGGTTAAGAGCACTGGCTGTTCTTCTAGAGGTCCTGAGTTCAATTCCCAGCAACCACACAGTGGCTCACAACTGTCTATAATGAGATCTGGTGCCTTCTTCTGGCATGTAGGCATACTTGTAGGCTGAACACTGTATACATAATAAATGTTTAACAAAAAGTTCTTAAAAACCATAGAAACATTAGAATTTGTGGTAAAATGTATACGTAAGCACAAACTTTTTTTAAGTTGTGTATGTGTGTTTTGCCTATATTTATGTCTGTCCACAGCCTGTTTGCCCGTGTCCAGAGAGGTTAGAAGAGAGGGTATTGGATTCCCTGTAACTAGAGTTGCAGACAATTGTGAGCTGCCCTGTAGGTGCTAGGAGTTGAACCTGGTTCCTTTGGAAAAGCAACAAGAACTTGACAGCTGACCCATCTTTCCAGTTGTATACATACTTTTAAAATGGTGCTCACGTGTTGTGGGTCTGTATTGTCTATTAATAGCACATGTGCCACTTAGTGGTGCTTTACATTGAATGACAAATTATACCTTTAGCTTTGTTTTATAGGAACTGTATATATGTATTAACTTAAATGATACTTCCTAGATAGTGCTATCATTGTAGAAATGCAGTGTGAGCCCTATGAGTAATTAAGTCTAGCTTCAGCAGCCACATTGGAGCAAGTAAAAAGAATAGGTAAAATTAACTTTAATATGTATTCTTATATAGCATAATATATGCAAATATTGTTTCAAAATCTAATCAGCAAACTGGGCATGGTAATCTCAGCTACTTGTAGGGCTGATCCAAGATGATACTGAGTTTGCAGCTAGCTTGAGAAATTTAGTTAGATCCTGTTCAATAAAAAAAGAACTGAGGATGTGGTTTAGTTGTTTCAGTACTTGCCTAGTATGTGTGAGGGAGGACCATGGCTTCCATTTCCAATGCTAGAAGAAAGTGCACTCACATAACTGGTATACAATATGAACAAGATTTTTGTATTCCTCTTCTTATAGTACATCTTTTTTTGTTTTTGTTTTTTTGAGACAGAGTTTCTTTGTGTAGCTCTGACTGTCCTGGAACTAGCTGTGAAGACCAGGCTGCCCTTGAACTCACAGAGATTTGCCTCTGAGTGTGGTAATATAGTATTTATGATTTATTAAAGCTTGCCTGAGGTTTCAGAAAGCAAAGTCATCCACAAGCTATAGAGGTCAGGCAGTGGTGGTACACACCTTTAATCCCACTACTCAGGATTAAGAGGTAGCCGGATCTCTGAGTTCAAGGCTACCCAGGGCTATAAGAGATTGAATCAGTCTAAAAGAATAAGAGCTCATGGCTTTAATCCCCACACTCGGGAGGTGGAGACAGGAGGATATGGCTGGGCAGAGAAAGGAATATAAGGAGGAGGAGACAGGAATTAAGAACTTTTTGCGTCTGGGGATTCGTGGAGACAGGATTGCCACTACTGCCTGGCTTCTATGACTAAGTAGTACGGCTGCTTTGCTATTTTGATTTCCAGTGGTTTTAATAAATCATAAACAATATATCACTATGTCTGAGTGCTATGATTAAAGTCATGCACCACCACCCCCAGCCTTATTATATCTTTGGAATCCAATGTATGGCTTATACTGTGCACTGAGTCAGACTTGCCACATTTCAAATGAGTATTGCTATATTTGTAATATACTTACAAACTTTGCTTTCCATTCATCTAAGCCATTAGTTGGTTAAATTTGGAGTTATTGGAGCTAGAGAGATGGCTTGGAGGTTAAGAGCACTTGTTCTTCCGGAGGACCTTTGGTCCATTCCTAGCACCTATGTGGCATCTCACACCCACTGTAATTCCAGCTCCAGGGGATTTTGGCCTTCATGGCACCAAGCACATGTGCACAGAGATACATGCAGGCAAAACACTCATACCCATAAAAAATAAATTTGGGCTGGAGAGATGGCTTAGTGGTTAAAATTATAACTCTTATTGCTCTTCCAGAGGATGCAAGTTCAAATCCCAGCACCCATGTCAGGCATCTCACAATGCCTGTAACTCCAGCTTCAGGGGATGTAATAGCTTCTTTTGACTCTTGCTAACACTGACAGACACAGAGACACATACACATGAATAAAAATAATTAAAAAAATAAAAATAGGGGTTATTATCTAAAGTGGGAGTTGTAGAACTTGTGTAAATGACCAGATGGTAAATATTACACTATTGAGGGATCATAAATTCTCTGTTGTAACTGTTCATCTGTTATCTCTACCATTGTAGTATAAAGCTGCCATAGAAAGCATGTGAAAGAAGGCATAAATTAATAGCCACCCAGTAAACTTTGTTCCCTGAAGCAGGTTGGTGTAGTTTACCCACTTATTTCAGCCAGCAGCCTGAAGGCTCAGCCTGGGCTCCTTCAGAAATGTAAACTACAGAAAGGAAACATTCCTTAGATGACTGCTGGATTAAGAAGATTAAAACTACTCATGCTGTTTTTATACATTTAATGCCTATCCCAAGATGCACATCGTAAAAATCTTGGCGAGGTTAGGGTGAGATAAGAACAGAGACATAAATAGAGATTTGGAAACAGGCAAACCAGGGTAAAGATCTATTGTTTGCTTCCCCTGGCTTATTTGTGCCAGACGTGTCACTCAAAAGAGAGTACGTCAGGATTGTTGGTATATTCTTAGATGAATGGCAGCTCTTTTCCTCCTTTTTTTCTTTCTCGTGAGTGTGTTTGACACAGGGTCTCGGTGTGTAGCTCTGGCTAGCCCAGAACTCACTATGTAGACTACCTGACTGGCCACCTCTGAGTGCTGGGATTAAAGGTGTGTGCAATCACACCCCACATCTATTTGGTTTTTTTTCTCTCAAAGCAGCTTCCGTTATGTAGTCTGTGTATTGACAGTGAGTAACTGGAATGTTTTGACATATTCCGAACTTTATTTACAGAGTTCAAGGATTGCTTCAAATGCTTCCTACCTGAGCCTCATACATAATAGGCAAATGTTCTACCAACTGTGCTATTACTGAAGTTCCTAGTTCCTTCCTTTGACATTCATCATGATGTCTTAGAACTGCTCTTTGAGAGATTTCCTATCACCAGACATTGTGGCCTTACTGAATATTTTATTCTTGTGTTTCTATAAAACTTGATGTGGATGTGTGTGTCTCTTTGTACTTGGTTTTATTTTGTGTTGTTGAGGCAGTGTCACCGCAGAGCCCAGCTGGCTTCAAACTCAAGATCCCCTTTCATTCCTACCTCTCAAGTGCTGGGGTTACAAGTGTGCAGTGCCACTCCCAGCTTATAGTTAACTTCTTCTACTTTGAAAAAAACTCACAGGAAAATTATAAAATTAATAGGCTTTTTGTGTACTTCTCACTCAGCTACGAATACTAACTTCTTGTTGAACCACAGCACAGGACAAAAGCCAGGAAATTAATACTGGCATAGTACTGTTAATTGAACTATGTATAGCCTTTATTTCAGATTTCAACCCCTCATTCCATAATCCATTCTAAAACCCTCATTGTATCTTTAAGAGTCCTCTAACCTTTGTCAGATATCCTGACTTTGGATGTTTTGGATGAATCTTAGTATTTTTATAGAATATCTTTAATATGGTTTTATTTGGCAATTTTTCATAAATTGTCCAAAATACCCAAAGATGATGATGTGTCCAGTGTGCATTGTATTGGGGTTCCTGATGTCATGTCTTTTTGGTTATGTTAACTTTAATCTACTTGGTTGGGATGTTCATTTAAAAAATAATTAATTTTTCTTTTGTAATTAACAAATGCTGTAGAGAGAGATACATTGAATTGATTAGTTTTGTGTCTTTTCACTTTTAATTTTGTATCTTTTCTTAGTACTGTACTAGCCTTTCAGTTTTCTTTATCCCTGCTGCATCTATTAATTGTTCCTCTGCGTCCGCCACTTAATTGTTGAGTAATTCAGCTTATGTGACTACAGATTAGTGGATGTGTCACAGGCTGTACCCATTGCTATTATTGTTATTGGACAAATACAAAGGTTGTTCCATGTCTTCTAAACATGTCTTATTCTTCCTGTGATCACTTTCTTATTTTCTGTTGCCACCAGCCCTGTAATTACCCAGTCTCTAAGGAACTTGCTTAGCATAATTTAATAATATTTGGCACTTTATTTGAATTCTAAGTGACCTGAGCTTGTTGCTAGTAAGCTTCATGTCATTTCTTCTAAGAAATCATTTGAATTATGAAAATGATTGCACAAGGATTCAATCTAATTCCCGGTTCTCTAAATCCTTTAAGTGTTATGCTTAGTAGTCCCCTTAGTTTATGTATAATGCCATTAGGATTTATTGAATATCATACTTCTGTTTTCTTCTTAGAATGTTAGTAGAAATAAGGATATTATGAAGATCGGTTGCTCACTATCTGAAGTTTGTCCTCATGCTAATTCAGTTTTTGGGAATCTTGATCCTAAGAAGGTAAGCTTTATTCCTGGATATAATCATTTCATCTTGCATGTCTGCTTTTCTACATTTTAGAATTTATGTATTTTGGAATTTGGGGCCTATTGAACAGAAAAGACAAATTTTTAGAATTTCTATAAACTACAGTCATAGCAAATTTATTTATTAAAGATAAATATGGATAGAAATTCTGATATAAACTACAATATGGAAGACCCTTGATCAAGTGTGCGGTCCAGTGCATGTTTGGTGAGACCTCCACCAATAGAGCTGCATCTTAACCCTCTATGTTGGTGTCAGTCTTTTGTCTTACATGTGTGTATGTATGTATGTGTGTGTATGTGTATGTGTATGACTAATAGTCACTCCTGGTCTGTGGCTAACTTGATTATCTTCTAGATATCATTTGAAATCTTATCTATATTAATATTTTCTTTTTTTGGTATGTGATTTATCTTTCCTGCTTCAACTTTTCACTTACAGAGAGATGGGAGAATGGGGGAGAAAGGAGAAGAGAGGAAGGAGGAGAAGGGAATCAGGGAGAGGGAAAGGCAAGGGAGATCTAGAGCTAGAGAGAGAGAGAGAGAGAGAGAGAGAGAGAGAGAGAGAGAGACAGACAGACAGACAGACAGACAGACAGAGATGATTGACTGTGCTTGTAGAGGCCAGAGATTGGGTGTGCTTTTTTCTATTGCTCTCCACTTCACTTTTTTTTGAGATAGGCTCTGTCATTCAAGCTGGGGGTCAATTGTTTTGGCTAAGCTTGCTGGCTGCTTTCATTATTTTCTCCTAAGAAGCATTTTAGACTAATCTTTTTCTTAGTGGGGTTCTCCAACAAGACATTATAATATACTATTGAAAAATTGTATATGTTGTCAGGTAGGGTGGAATTTAGGAGATCCCTGAACCATTGTAATAACCTAAGATTTCTCTTGTATGGTATTCTTCCAAATCTACTTTTTGTTTCCATGGAGACAATATTATTTCAACTGAGAATGTGTGTTTTTAAGTGGTTATCACTCTGGAGTGAGTTTTGTATCTTACACTAACACTTTTAGGAGATAATTGACAGTGGAAGGAGATTGCTTTTGGTTGTCACAACTAGAAGTGGTGCTATAGGCATCTAACAGATAATGCCAACAGGAATGATGGCGGCACCCTTTATAGCTCTTCATCTCCAAATAAAGAACCATCACAGCATGAGGAACTTCATTAAAGTCACAGCATTAGGAAGGTTGAGAGCCACTGTCTTATGGAGACATTTTCTCAATGGAGGTTCCCTCCTCCAGATGACTACAGTTTGTAGCAAGTTGGCATAATCTTGCCAGCACAGTATTAAATTTTGAAAAGAAAAACAATCAAGGTGTATAAAGTAACTAGTAAGTGAAAATTGGGGTACTGGTAGGGTCCACAGTTAATAGGACTTGTTATATTTATGGAATATTGTAATTAAGAAGTAAAAATAAGAGGTGATAAAGATGAAAGGAAGATGTAGGAATGAGAGGAGGTGCTCTGTGAGATGTGGAAGGAAAGTGTAGTAGAGAATGCTTTGTATGGACTGGTGGACAACAGTCCTGAACCTACTCGAGCAATGTGTGAACAAAAGGAGATCATCCACAGACTTATAGGCAAGAGTGGAGATTAAATAATAGAGACTCAGAAATAAAAAGAATACTGAAGGAGAATGGCTGGCACAGCTGTGTTGAGTTGAAAGGTGATGTCTTCTGATTCTTCTGACTCTGGCGGGCTTCTAGGAATGTGATGGGCCAGTATGAACTGTTGGTCTCTGCAGCCTCAGTGTTCTCGGTTTTGGCATGGGGAGGGGAGGTTGTAAGACCTTTCATGATAGTCACCTTGGATTTCTGCATTCCTCCATGGTCTTCTTCTTGTCCTTCAGGCTGCTCTGAAATTTAATTTAGTTCTTTGACAATTTCATATATACATCTATAATGTATCCTGGTTCCTGTCTCTTCATACCATCCCTAATATCCTCTTCCCTACCTACCTGTGCCTTTCCCAGATTCATGACCTTTGGTTTTGTTTTGTGGCCTAGTTATTTTAACCCAGGGAAATCTGTGGGAGCATAGGAGCCTGGTGGGGTTACTAAGACTGAATGTCAGTGACTGTTCATTGATGGAACCAGAGATTGTTCAGTAATGACGTAGGCTTTCCTGAGCCTCCCCTTAATGAATGCCTGACTGTTGATGAGCCTGTGCTTGTACAGATACAGTACAGTTGTGTGGTTATTGTAAGTACTTGATTGTGATAGCTGAGTATTGTACTTTCCCAGAAGACCAGAAGGTGGTCTTTTTTTTTTTTTTTTTTTTTAAAGAAATTATTTTTTGAGCGGTAGACTAGTATAATGGACTCTAGAGTCAGAAGTTTGAATCTTGGTTCTGTTGAAGATGGGACTATGACTTGGGATACATAGTGCTATAAACAAAGTACCTGCCTCACAGGCATGTTTGGAAGATCAGGTAACTTATTGTATTTATTACACACAGTAGTGCACAATGCTAACTTAAATCCTGACCTATTTAGTGTGCTTTTTGTTAAAGTGACAAATGTTTCTTTTTCTTCCACAGATTTATGGTGGATTGTTTTCTGAAGATAAGTGTTGGTACAGATGCAAAGTGCTAAAAACCATCAGTGATGATAAGGCAGGAAATATGTATCCATATTTTTGGGCTTAAGGAATGTTTATTTTGGTTCCAAAACTTTTAAAAAATGTAGTTTGAAATTTTTTGCAATTATTTTTGTATGTGTGTTATATATGTATGTGGGCACGAGAGTGACACAGTGAACAACATCGGTGAGGCTTGAGGACAGCCTGAGGGAGTTGGTTCTCTCCTACCACCATCTGGGTCCTGGGATTGAACTCAGGTCATCAGCTTTAACAGCAAGCATCCTCACCTACTAAGCCATCTTGCTGTCCTTTGCTTCTGAAACTTGATGCTTATTGAGCCTATTATTGCTTATTTATAGTGATAATGTCAATTTAATAAACTTAAAATTTATGAAAACATTTTTTTTCTGGTGAATTTAAAGAAGTAATTTCTTCTGAATTTAAGTTTCTGTACAATCAGGTTGTCTAAAAATAGATAATACAGGGCTGGGGAGATAGCACAGTGGCTAAAAGCACTGGACATTCTTCCTGAAGACCTGGGTTCAATTTCTAATACCCGCATCTGGGATTACAACAGTCTGTAATTTCAGTTCCAGGGCAAGGCCCTTGTCTGGCCTTCTCAGGCAGCATGTACATACATGGTACACATACATATATACCAACAAAATACAGTACACATAAATAATAAGAAAATTCAAAAATAGAAGGCAAAATTTGTGGGTTATTTTTGCCCCATGTCTTAATGGTTCTTGATAGTAACTTTTAAAGTTCATTTTATTAAAATTGATGAATAGAAAAACAAAATTTATTTGATCTTGAAGTTAGATGTATTTTGTGTTTGGTGTCAAATATAGTTTACAATGAAGATTTGTTTTTCACTTCTAATCCTTAAGTTAAATGTGATAACTTCTTTTGTGTCAAGCTGCTTTATTTCTTACATTGAAAGGTTGTAGAAGATTTATTTGCATATTTTTATTTCACAATTTTTGCATGTATAAAGATGTACTTTGATAATATTCATTTCCCCCATTATCCTGTCTTACTCCCTTCCCACTCCTGCCAACCCCTTTTTTCCCTCCCAACAAACCCTTCTCCTAAGGGAGATGAGATTCTTATGCAGAGCTGTTTGGGGGCAAATGTACATTGTGGGATCATGGAAACAGTTCTGCAGGTGTTCCTTAAGTGGTTTTCTGTTTTCTAGACCTAAATATATTTCATAATGTATATATTTGGTAAATATTTTTTCTTGATAAAATGATAAGTTGAAAAGTTTAAAGATTTCTGTGATTGGTTTATGTTTTTAAAATATTATTTAATATTGCTATAGATTGTTTTATCTTTTTTTTTTTTTTTTTTGGTGTTTTGAGACGGGTTCTCTGTATTGCTTTGGAGCCTGTCTTGGAGCTCACTTTTTAGACCAGGCTGACCTTGAACTCACAGAGGTCTGCCTGCCTCTGCCTTATGAATGCTGGGATTAAAAGTGTGCCATGTGTGCAGTGCCTACAGAGTCCAGAAGAAGGTGTTGGATTCTTTGAACTGGAGATACAGATGGTTGTGAGCCATTATGTGGGTGCTAGGAAGAACAGCCAGTGTTCTTAATCACTGAGCTATCTCTACAGCCTCCAGAAAGACTGGAAAAAAAACAACAGCAAAAAAACAGATACAGGGCTGAAAGTATGGGTGAATTTGGTCAGTTTCAAGGTCTAGCCTGAGTGGGTTTAATTTTGTTAAAGAAAACTTTTTTCCTAAGGAAAAAATAGGCTTTACTGTTTCCATTTGAATTTAAGAATGCAGATTGATTTTAATATTAAGAGATTAGAAAGGATCACAATGCTGTATACTCATATTTGTATAAAATACCAGTGATTAAAAAGACAAATGACAAATGGTATTATTGGAAATTAGTTCCGAATGCAGAATTTTATTTTGATGTTGTCATTAGAGCTGTTTCTGATGGCATTTGTCATCTGAGGTAACATTTATAGGTCTTGTTAAAAGATTAGTAATCTAGGTTTAGTACTACTGTTTGCCTTTAATTTTTTTTAGTGCCTGGTGAGGTACATTGACTATGGAAATACTGAAATTCTAAACCGATCTGATATAGTAGAAATTCCCCTGGAGCTGCAATTTTCTTGTATTGCCAAGAAGTATAGACTTTGGGGACTACAGATTCCTTCTGGCCAAGAAGTTACCCAGTTTGATCAGGCAAGTCACACATTTAAATGCTTCTGTTAATGTTATTATACTTGAAACTATATACTTGAAAGCAAATGCACTGTAAATGTCATTAGCTTTGTTTAATGTAAAAGCGTGTGTGTGTGTGTGTGTGTGTGTGTGTGTGTGTGTGTGATATATATATATATATATATATATATATATATATATATATATTTGTTGTTGTTGTTGTTGTTGACTATAAGTTTATTATAAGGCCCGGCAGAGTAGGGAGACTAAGAAGAGGAGAAGAACAGGGTAAGTGGCTGACCGCCATGGCCAGTCGCTGCAGAGAGAGCCCATAGGTGAGAGAGAGGAGAGAGGAATCAGCGAGGAAGCAGAGAGGAAACAGAGAGCGTAAATGGGCAGGGACCTGTCTTTTAAAGGGGTCCTCTGCACCTGCGTGCAGACTTAGTTCCCATGGAACCTTGGGCTGACCAGGGTACTGCCTGTTCCACCAGGTAACAGGGGCAGGCCAGCATAATGCCTGAAACTTTCATTCCCACCTCTACTTACTATTAAAAAAAGGT
This sequence comes from Cricetulus griseus, assembly GCF_003668045.3. NCBI lineage: Eukaryota > Metazoa > Chordata > Mammalia > Rodentia > Cricetidae > Cricetulus > Cricetulus griseus. Next base: position 91,937,989 of record NC_048601.1, on the reverse strand, counting down.
GGGGTGTTAGACATGGCAGGTTAAGGAATAAAGGTGTCGAATTCTCAAGACTGCTTCTTGCTGACGTGGGGGGCGTTGACCATCTTTGGGGGACCCGAGAAGGTTGGGGTGCTGCCACGTCCTGGGGTAGCTGGTTGTTTCATTGCAGTCCAGGCTGTATGGAACTCCCTGATGCCTCTTAGACCTGACAAGATGTTTGTAAAGTAGAGGACAAGGTTAAGTTTAAAAAAAAAATTTTTCTTAGGTCCTGGTATTTGAGGGAAGACTGTAAGGCGAGGGAGGGGTTCCTGAGTTGTCCAAAGATGAGAGAAGGGAATTTAGGACTGGGGAAAGGTTGAATATTACCTGGAGTGAATCTGACCTGTTTGGATCTGATTCGGCTCCCTGGAACTTAAAGAATCCTTAGAGTTTGTGGAAACATAAGTATTAGACATGTTAGCAGCATATTCATGTTAGAAGCAACTTGGCTGAAAGCATTACCATTTTAAAATTGACAGATGTTTTTTTTTTAGGACAATGAAAAGCATCTTAATCTTGACCTAGTAGTTATGATCGTATAGTGGTATTGTTGAACTTTATTATGAACAGTAGCATGAGAAATAGAGAAATCAGGAACATATTTCATTCTTTTTGATGTCTCAACTCACTTTATCATCACTTAAGCCTTTTTATCCTAAGACCTTTATAACTTTAATTCATACACCTTACATTACCATCTTAGACCTTCCATTTTCAGACCTTTATAACTTGCATTTATCCACCGTGTTAGACCTTTCCATCCTCAGACCTTCATAACTACATTCCCAGACCTTCATACATCTTAGACTTTCCTATCTTCACATAGATAAACCCTAAAATACCTGTTCCTGGAATCTGTTTTGCTTTAAGCTGGCAAGACTACCAGTCATCAAAAGCATCAGAGTTCTTGAGAAGGATAAGATTTTACCTGAATCATTGATTAAAGAATAACAGAGATTTGCCAGCAGGCTGCATGGGACAGCCACCCCCAAGGTCCTCCATCCATAGTAGTGGGCTGCAGGACATCGGCCTCCTTGTTGATAGCATGTGACCTGTGGATTAGACTATAGGAAGACTCGCCTACCATTGGCCCAAGCAATTCGGGGAAAGTCGATTCTGTTGTCCTCTTGTCCATGGTCTGGAATACTTTGTAGCAGTTGAGGTGAAGGGCAGGGTTGCTCAGTGACCAGCATTGTTATAAAAAGCGGATTGTAGAGAATAGGCAGATCAGTGAGTTCCAGAGATCCTTAATTGGAAAAGTGGCGAGTTGAAGTTTACAGAGTTCTGGCATCTCAGGCTGCTTAAGGTAGGAGGAAGTGCCAGGGAAAGTGGAGCTGGAAGTGGGTTATGAGTTCAGATTTTAGGATCCCCGTAATTTCCCGTGCCCCTGGCAGGAGATGTTAGAAAGGAACCTATCCCACCAGCAAGCTTCGGGAGAAAGTTTACAGAGAGAGCCTAAACCAAGTCGGATGCCAAATGTTATTGTTTTGTTTATAAAGAAGAAAAGAGAAATGCTGAGACATGAGACATGTTGACTATAAGTTTATAAGGCCTGGCAGAGTAGGGAGACTAAGAAGAGGAGAAGAACAGGGTAAGTGGCTGACCGCCATGGCCGGTCGCCGCAGAGAGAGCCCATAGGTGAGAGAGAGAGAGGAGAGAGGAAGCAGCAAGGAAGCAGAGAGGAAACAGAGTGTAAATGACAAGCTTGTATATTTTGATGGAAAATATGAATTATAAAAAATTCAGTTATAGCCGGGCATTGGTGGCACACGCCTTTAATCCCAGCACTCGGGAGGCAGAGGCAGGCAGATCTCTGAGTTCGAGACCAGCCTGGTTTACAAGAGCTAGTTCCAGGGCAGCCTCCAAAGCCACAGGGAAACCCTGATTCGAAAAACCAAAAAAAAAAAAAAAAATTCAGTTATGATACATTTCATGGTAGAACACTTACCTAGTATGATCAGATCCTGGGATTGATCCCTGGTACTTACCAGACAAATGAGCATAAACACATAAAAAATTATGTATTTGTTAGGTAATCATTTAATGATCAAATAAATGATTTTATATATGTAAGTAAATAAAACAAATGTGAATGTTTTCTTCTGTAAAAATTTAAAGGAAATGCCTTTTATATGATAAAAATTCTGTTAACGTTTTTATGAAATTATTGGGTTTGTTTTTGTTTTGGCAGCGCTGGGGAATTGAATCTAGAGGGACCTCTCAATGATCTTTAATCCTGCCCATGAATCACTAGTTAGAAATTTTTAGTATTACAAATAATCAGATTTATGTTTTAGGCAATGTGACAGTTTTAAATGTAGTTGGACACAAACTAAAATAACTTGGGAAGAGAGTCTCAATTGAGGGATTATCTAGATCAAGTTGGCCTTTGGGCATGTATGTGAGGGCCTGTTTTGATTGCTGATTGACATAGGAAGGCTCAAATCCATTGTGAACAGTACAATTCCTTGGCCAGGGTCTCTTGAATGATGTAGTACAGGAGATAGCTAGATGAGAAGAGCAAGCAGGCATATTGAAACATTACATTCTTCAAGAAGGTATATTTGTTTCTACTTTTAAGCATGGTTGTGGTGTGGCTGGCTGTTTCAGCCTCAGCAACTTCCCTGCATTGATGAGTGCAATTGGAATTGTAAGGCAGACAAACCTTTTCCCTTCTGTTTTCCTGGGAGATGCAACACATAGTCTTCTCATGCTGGGTAGGGATCCCACGACAGACCAAAGTATAGACACCACCAAAGTTCAACTGGGTGAACCAGTGAATTTTATTGGGGTAACTTACAGGAGTAGAAATGGCTCAAAGAATGACCAAAGTCCACTCCAGTATGGGTGACACCTCACAAAGCTGGGGACCAGCTGGTGGCTGCAGGTGGCTCCACAGGCTAGAGTGTGTCCTTTCAGGGGCCTCATTTGGCCTAAACCTCTTTGAGTCAGCTAGGCTGGGTTTTGCTGCTTCTGGCAACTGTTTGGGTGTCAGAATCTATTTTGCAGCTTTCCCCCTCTGAGAGTCTTCTTTTGTAGCTCAGCTTGTCTGAGTCTTGGTGGTGTCTTATCTCATCGCAGCAGCGTCCTCTTTGCAGTTCAGCTTCCTCTTCTGAGAGGGACTCTCAGCTTTTATTGGTTACTCTGGCAGGGAGGGGGCCCAGTGAATCTGGTCCCTTTCAGGGATTTAAGCTATGTTGAGTTGTTTACTTTTCTACTTAAAGAGCTTCTTGAAGAATGGAATGTTTCAACCTTCCAGGAAATTGTTACACAATAAATACTTCACCCCTGCCTCCTACTCTTACAAAGTCTTTCTGCCCCTTTGGCAATGATCCTGAGCCTTGGAGTGGTTGACTATAGATGCCCATGACTACGACATAGGTTACCATATCACAGTAACAGTCACTTGAACTCAAGAGCTTCCCCAGTGGTTATGAGTGAGGTCTGTGGGCATAAACACAGGTTTAGAAGGTGGTTTGACAGGCACATCACATCCATCTAGGAAAAAACCCATACAAGTTGCTTCTGAATTGGGACTTACGATCTTACCTAGCCATAGGTTTTTGTACTGGCTTACAGTACCAAACACGAACTCCTTGTGGAACGGGTCTTAAATCCAATCCAGAGACTGTTGGTCTCACCCATGATAGCAGAGCCATTGTTGCACAAGTAGGCACATCCTGCCTGGCATGTTGGTATTTTAGCACACAAGGTCCATGGTCAAGCATGTTGGTGACACCTTTCTACCAGCAGTGGGACTGGCCTGCTCTGACAGTACAGAAGCCAGCTAGCAGGCTGGAAGTTTCCAGTTCAGTCCTAGCTTAATTTCTCCATGTTCTACAGTCAAAGCATACACACACATTTAATAAGTTTAGCAGTAGAGTCTTACCATCTAGTCCTGGCATACAGCCAACAGCAGTGGCAATAGGCTTTTTTTTTTTTTTTTTTTTTTTTTAATGATTGTAGGGTCTTAGGTGCTTCCCTGGTCAGCAACTCACAGGAAGGTAGCCCATTATTGGGCACTGGGGTTTTTGTTTAATAACCTTAGGGTCTCTAGTGTGTCTTTTTTATGCATATGTAGGGTACCTTTGGATTTTTTAAAAAATTAATTCAGTCCCAGTAGGGTTGTAAGGTAGATGGAAGTACCATTTTACCTGGTTGTGTCTCCAGTGGCTTTCCAAATTTTCAAAATACTTAGAGGTTGGCTAAGTATAGATAACTCTATGTTATCTATAGAGTGAGACCTTTTCTAGAAGATGAATAGGACAAGGCAACGTCCTGTCTTGTAACAAATAGTGGAGTTAAAAAGATAACTTTGGTAAAACACTGAGAGTCTGTTGTCATCGGTTCTCAGAAAGTGTCAGGTGATCTAGAAGCTCACAACTAAGAAGATAGAAAAGTTGAACATAAGCAAGCTCTAATACAGCATGGAAAGATTTCATCCTTTTGTATCATTTGTTTCTTCCAAATCGGGATTTAGTACACATGAACTTAACTCTGTAAGCCTCACTTCTCTCTGAGTTAAAATGTTTTCTTACCCTGGAGCTTTTCCTGGGAACCTCCCTATATTTCTCCACACCTGATAAACTCAGAGGGCCTGACTTTATCTGCTCAGACTTACTTGGGGTCAGAGGTGAATTTGGCCCTGCTTCACCTGCTGGCTCCCTGGGTCAGAGTGGCCCTGGGTTGGCACATCCCTCTAGCCTGCCCATTGACTGTACTTGGCTATTGGAGTTCCTGACTGGGCAAACCGTCTCTATCCCAGCATAACCTTTTGCTGGGGGCAATGTGGCCTCCTTAGTCTGAGGGGATTCCCACCCTGGGACAGACTTGATCTTCTTCACCTGTATTTTCTCAAGGGTGCCTTCTGTGAACTGCCCCTCAGGCAGAAGCTCCTTAGCACACACTGTGCCTTTCTGTCAGCTTTTTCCTTAGGAACTCCAGCCCGACTCTAATCCTGTCACATCCGTCCTCTGCCTCTGCTTCACCATTTCACTGTCTTCTCTAGGTTGCTCTACCGCTTTGTGAACTGTCTCTACATGTTGGTCTGAGTCACTGAGATCTGCCAAAGCCTTTCCTACTTTATAAGGGTCTTGCCCCACAAGAGGACTCGGCAAAGGCACTAAAGCTCCATACTGGTGTTGAGCTCCTTGCAGGCTCAGCCTTTTAAGTCCTCTGTGAACATAGTTCTATTTGTCCCAGTGAACTGGGTTCAAACACAACTTCCCTTATTCCTAGTTTTCTCAATGGTACCATTCCTCCTCTGTGACCCTCTAGTTCCTGATATCTATGGGGACTTCAGAGGGACATAACTGAGCGTTGCTAACAGTTGGTTAGGGATTGATTTTCTTCATATTGTCTCAGGTTATACAGCTTTTGTCTTAAGGAGAGATGGGAAGTTACACGACTCGGTTTTCCTGCCACCACACCCAGCTTGTATTTCTAAATTTTGTGCTTGAAAAATTTATAGCCAGGTGTTGGTGGCACAAGCCTTTAATCCCAGCACTTGGGAGGCAGAGGCAGGTGGATCTCTGAGTTCGAGGCCAGCCTGGTCTCCAGTGCGAATGCCAGGATAGGCTCCAAAGCTACACAGAGAAACCCTGTCTCAACCCCCCCCCCAAAAAAAAAGGAAAAGAAATTTATAAAGCCTATATTTCTTTTAATATAAATACTTGTCCCCTCCCCATTCCCCTTTCTGTCTGTCTCTCTCTCTGGGACCCTTCTTCCCAATACATCCTCCTCTTCCCTTTAAGAAAAAACAACAATCCATAACCTACCAAGATTATTTAAGATTGCTTGCCTATGTGTTAGTGTGGGATTATTTACTGGATCATGGTTGTACCCCAGAAGAAAATGACTCCCTCAACTCCAGCAGCCACTGATTGCTAATGCTCCTCAACTAGAGTGGGGCCTCCTTTGCTACTACACATTCATAGTTGGAATATTGTTGGGGTTAATTTGTGCAGGTCATATGAGGTAATCACAGCTACTGAGTTCATGAGTGCAAGGGTCATGTCAAATCCAGAAGATGAGGAATCTTCTGGATTTCACACTCTTTTTGCCTGCTCTTCGGTTCTTGTTTTGTAAAAATCAGCTTATCTGAACAAGGTTGAGAGTCTCACTAAATCTATGGATACACACATAATATTTAGAAGGCCATTTAGCAGAACAACAGCAGTAAGTTCTCCTCTAGGACCAGCAACCCCCCCACTTGTCTTTTAAAAAGTAGTGATGATTGGTGGTGATCTTTTAGCATATATAATTTGGATCACTTCTGATCCTTTAGATTTATTCTTGTAGGCCTAAGTGTTGTTAGTCTGTTGATAAATTGAATCACAGATGAAATACTTTTTTGTAGTACTGTGTATTTTATACATTAAAAATTTCTCAGGAGTCCACAAGTAGTTCATTAGACTGATAAAAGCCCATATACAAGAAAAGTTTGGGTCTTTTATGTGGGTTTTATTTCTGTCCTTTAAACTGTTTTAAAGTTAGAGGAATAAAATACTTATCTTTACTAGTCTCATACAATCTTTTTGAGTCTTTTCTTTAAAAAGTGAAGTTAGCTTTTTTATGTCTTTTTTATTTTTTTATTCATTTTACATACCGACCACAGTTCTCCTCCCCCTCCCTCTCTTCCACCCTCTTCTCCACTCCCTAGAAAGGGCAAGACCTCCGATGGGGAGTCAACAAATCCTGGTATATTCAGTTGAGGCAGGACCCCCCCCCCCACACACACACATCAAGGCTGAGCAAGGCAACCCAGCATAGAGAATGAGCTTCAAAAAGCCAGATTATGCACTAGGGATAGATCCTGGTTCCTCAAACAGACCAGGCTACAAAACTGTCACCCACATGCAGAGGGCCTGGTTGGGTCCCATGCAGGATTCCCAGCTGTAGGTCTAGAGTCTGTGAGCTCCTGCAAGGTCGGGTCAACTGTCTCTGTGGGTTTCTCTGCTCATATAATCCCTCATCTTCCTCTTCAACTGGACTCCAGCAACTCAGCCTGGCGCTTGGATATGGATTTCTCATCTGCTTTCATCAGTAACTGGATGAAGGTTCTATAATGACAGGGTAGTCACCAATCTGATTACAGGGGAAGGCCAGTTTAGGCACCCTCTTCACTATTGCTAGGGGTCTTAGCTGGGGTCATCCTTGTGGATTCCTGGGAATTTTTCTAGCATCAGGTTTTTCCCTAGCCTTGTATTGGCTCCCTCTATCAAGATATCTCTTTAATTGCTCTCCTACCCCAGCCCTCCCACAACTCAGCCATCCCTTTCCCTCATGTTCTCATCCCCTCCCCTTTACTGCCTCACCCCCAGTTTACCCAGGAGATGCCATCTATTTCCCCTTCCCAGGGTGATCCCTGTGTCTCTCTTAGGGTCCTTGTTATCTAGCTTCTTTGGAGCAGGAGATTGTGGTCTAGTTATGCTTTGCTTTACATCTAGTATCCACTTACGAGTGAGCACAGACCATGTTTGTCTTTATGGGTCTGGGTTACCTCACTCAGAATGATTTTTTTTTCTAGTTGTATTCATTTGCCTGCAAATTTCATGATGGCCTTGTTTCTTATAGCTGAGTAATGCTCCACTGTGTAAATGTACCACATTTTCTTTATCCATTCTTTGGTTAAGAGGTATCTACGTTGTTTCCAGCGTCTGGCTATTAACAAATAATGCTGCTATGAACATAGTTGAACAGATGTCCTTGTGGTATGAGTGTGCATCCTTTGGGTATGTGCTTAAGAGTGGGATTGCTGGATCTTGAGGTAGACAGATTCCAATTTTCTGAAAAACTGCCATACTGATTTCCAAAGTGGCTGTACAAGTTTGCACTTCCACCAGCAATGGAGGAGAGTTCCCTTACTCTACATCATCCTCTCCAACAAAGGCGGTCATCATTGATTTTTTTTTTTTTTTTTAAGAACAGTATCTTTTTTTTTTTTTTTTTAAGTTTTATTTATTTACCATGTATACAATGGTCTGCCTACATGTATGCCTGAAGGCCAGAAGAGGGCACCAGATCTCATTATAGATGGTTGTGAGCCACCATGTGGTTGCTGGGAATTGAACTCAGGATCTCTGGAAAGAGCAGCCAGTACTCTTAACTTCTGAGCCATCTCTCCAGCCCTGTCATCATTGATTTTGATCTAAGCCATTCTGACAGGTGTAAGACACAGAGTGGTTTGAGTTGTAGTTCCCTGATGACTAGGGATGTTGAGCAATTCCTTAAATGCCTTTCCATCATTTGAGATTCTTCTGTTGAGACTTCTCTGTTTAGATCTGTACCTCATTTTTAAATTGGATTATTTGGTATTTTGATGTCTAGTTTCTTGAATTCTTAATATATTTTGGAGATCAGCCCTCTGTCAGATGTGGGGTTGGTGAAGATCTTTCCCCTTTCTGTAGATTGTTTTTGTCTTATTTACTTGCCCTTTGCCTTACAGAAGCTTTTCAGTTTGAGGAGGTCCCATTTATTGGCTGTTACTCTCAGCATCTGTGCTGCTGGTGTTATATTTAGGAAGTGGTCTCCTGTGCCACTGTGTTCAGTCAACCTCCTACTTTCTCTTCTATCAAGTTCAGTGTACCTGGATTTATGTTGAGGTCTTTGATTCACTTGGACTTGAATTTTGTACATGGTGATAGATATGGATCTATTTGCAATTTTCTACATATTGACTTCCAGTTAAGCCAGCACCATTTGTTGAAGATGTTTTTTTTTTTTTTCCATTGTATGGTATTGGCTTCTTTGTCAAAAATCAGGTATTCATAGGTGTGTGGGTGAGGTTAGCTTTTATTTTTATGATTTTTTATTGAGATAATTCTTACTTGGTTGGCATATATCCTATTTTATTTATTTTTATTTTTGGTAGTGGTGTTGGGGTTTGAACACAGGGGTTCCTAAGTGCTAGGCAAGCATTCTGCCACTGTACTTCTACCTGGCCCAGTCATATTGTTTTTCATATTTAATGAGATTATAGTTAAAAATAAATCTTTCCTCTCTTAAGAGAGATGATCCACTTATTTTAATAGTGCCCCCATTTCAAAGGGGATATGAACAAAGGTAAGTAGTAATCACTGATTTTGCTTTTTGAATTTACACTTTATATATTCTGAAAAATTATTAATTTCATTCATAGTGTTGGCTCAAAATCAGGAAAGGAATTTAGAGAAATTGAGAAGGAAGAGTACTTAGATCGTATCAAAGTAATTTTAGGAATTAAAATTTTCATTAGCAGTAAAGTTACTGGTAAATGAACTCTTAAGATACTATCCATTTCAAATACATTTTATTATATCTTTTCTCAGTGTGGTGGGTTGGTAATAATTTAAAAGTTATCAAGTGCCTAATTTCTCATGTGGCTTCTTATATGATGGCATTGATAAGGCCTCCTTAAAGTTCTGTTTAAGGGGGTTTTGAATAAATGATTCCTAATGTCTCACATGCTAGAATGTGAAATAATTAAAAAAACGATTCTGGTATTTTATGCTTTGAGATTCTTTTGCATTTATTTATTGAGTGACTATGTAAATGTGTGGGTGTGCCTGTGGCATGGCATACATGCAAGAGAGGACAGCTTGTGAGAATTTTTCTCCTTCCACCATGTGGCTTTTGAGGCTTGAACTCAGATTGTCAGATGTGGTGACAAGCTCTTTTACCCACTGAATCATTGTGGGCATCTGTTTTGTGCTTTGAGATTCTATTCTTGTATTTGTTCTTGTCTTAGTTTAAAATCAAAGTATCTAATTTAAGTTTTGCTGAACTCCTTTTATAGGTACCAGAAATTCTTCGTAAAATTAAGTTCCTTAGAACATTACTACAGCTGATGGTGGTGGCTCACGCTCACATCTTTAATCCTGGTGCTTGAGAGGCAGAGGCCAGCTTGGTCTACAGGGAGAGCTCTAGGACAACCAGGGCTCTCAAGAAACTCTGCCTCAAAAAACCAAACCAACCAACCAAATAAACAAAAAAAACCATGATTACATTTATTTGGAGCTAAGACGGTCAACACAATCTGCTATGTTAAAAAAATTATTCTAGGATATTTAATTAGTATTCATTGGAACATTTATAAATATGGGTGAATACTACCTTTACTTCTAGACAAAGTTTTCACAAACATTGGAATAAGTCATGCACATGCAGATATATATGTTCATAAGTCAACTACAAGGTGTATGTACCACCCCCACACCACATGTATACATATTTTAGGAAAAAGAAATATGCTTAGGAACGAGTGGAAACAAAGTGAGGAAAATATTAATGTGGTTTTTTTTCCCTATCTTTCTTAGGGGAGAACATTTTTGGGAAGCTTGATTTTTGAAAAAGAAATAAAAATGAGAATTAAAGCAACCTATCAAGATGGAACAGTTATTGCTCAGGCTGAGTATGGCACTGTCGATATCGGGGAAGAAGTGGCAAAAAAAGGATTTGCAGAAAAGTGCAGACTGATCTCTGGCATTGATGTCTGTGAGGCAAAGAAACCAGATCCTAGTCAGCTCGCTCTCAGAAGCCTCAAGAATCCTATCCCCTTGTGGGGGCGCAGATCAAACCAGTCAACCTTCAGCAGGCCAAAGGGGCATTTTAATGGGAGGCTGACTCTTGATGTGAAGTATGAGACTAACGCAGGAAATCACATGACATTTCCAAAGTAAGATGATTGTCTGAGTTAGAATTTCTGTTGCTATAATGAAACACCATGACCAAAAAGCAAGTTGGGGAGGACAGGGCTTTTTTGACTTACACTTCCATATTGCTGTTCATTATGGAAGGAGGTCAGGACAGAAACTCAAACCAGGGCAGGATCCTGGAGGCAGGAGCTGATGTAAAGGCCATGGAGGGAAGCTGTTTACTGACTTGCTTCTAATGGCTTGCTCAATTTGTCCACCCCCCCCCAACCCAGGGATGGCACCACCCACAATGGGCTGGGTCCTCTCCCGTTGATCACTAAATGAGGAAATGCCGTACAGCTGTATCTCGTGGAGGCATTTCCTCAATTGAGGCTCCTTCCTTTCTGTTAGCTAGCTTGTGTCAAAAGTGGCCAGTACAACTGGGTGCTGTTTAAAAATTTTAATTGATTTCAAATTTATGGTAGTGGCTTTTATAGAACTCAGTTCTTGGACTTTTGGAATCCTTAACAGTGCCTATGATTGTGATCTTTCATAATTTCTTCCCCCCAAACACTTTCTGTCTCTTCTTTAGCAGAGATATTTTCCTTAAAAACCAATTTGAAAATAAAATAGTTCTTGGATTGTTTAAAGTTCCCTTGCCAACTTTTCATTCCAGTTCTTTTGAATGTCTTTATCAAAAATAAAAATCTACCCCAGTATTTTTCAAAGCCTAGAACTTAACAATAAGATTTGAAGTTGGGGCTGGAGTTGTGGCTCAAGGGAGTACATATCTAGTAGGTAAGAGGGCCTGGATGCAATCCCCATCCTCTTAAGGGAAAAAAGATTGAATGTTTTCCTCTGGCTATAAGAAACAATTTTCACATTTACGGAGTCTTGTATGGTGAGCTTATGGTGAGATTTAATTGTTTTGTAAGGAGTTAATTTCTTTTAAAATATTCTTTTTCTTTTTGTGCTAGAGGTCAAAGCCAAGGTTTGATACTTGCAAGGATATATATCTATATCTATATGTATATATATAGATATATATCCAGTTGCTCTCTACCCTCAACCTATACTTTAATTTTTAACTGATCAA